>NC_085842.1:157060984-157275984 GCF_035594765.1 Anolis carolinensis | reverse complement strand
CCCCACAACCTCTGAGGATGCCTGCCACAGATATGGGCGAAATGTCGGGAGATAATGCTTCTGGAACATGGCCATACAGCCTGGAAAACTCACAGCAACCTACGCGAGTTTCATTTTTAATCTTCTTCAAGAAGAAGTTCCCTTCATATCCAAAATCAGAATCCAACCGTCACATGCGATAATAGCAAAAGGTACCTCTTGTTCTCATGAGCAACAGGCTGTTAGGTTATTGCATTTGATCCTTTAGGTCAGTGCTTCTCAATCTGTGGGTGTTTTGGCCTACAACTCCCAGAAATCCCAGCCAGTTAGGATTTCTGTGAGTTGAAGGCCAAAACACCTGGGGACCCACAGGTTGGCAGGAGCTGGGGCTAACAGCGGGCGCTCATTCCGATCCCGGGATTTGAACCTGGCACCTTCCGGTCGGCAAGTTCAGCAGCTCAGCGCTTTTACACACTGTGCCACCAGGGGCCCTCTTGAGGAGATAGGCCGGTATGTAAATAAAGTATTATTATTATTATTATTATTATTATTATTATTATTATTATTATTATTATTATTATTACCTGCCCAATTCTGGTGACCTGCTGTTAGCCCCAGCTTCTGCCAACCTAGCAGTTCGAAAACATGCCAATGTGAGTAGATCAATAGGTACCGCTCCGGCGGGAAGGTAACGGCGCTCCATGCAGTCATGCCGGCCACATGACCTTAGAGACGTCTAGGGACAACGCCGGCTCTTCGGCTTAGAAATGGAGATGAGCACCAACCCGCAGAGTCGAACACGACTGGACATTAAGTCGGGGAAAAACCTTTGCCTATGCATTTCATCCGAGGGTTTTCAGAGGCAAGGCATCCGCAGAGCTGGTTTTTGCCGGCTCCTTCCCCTGAAAACGATCCTCCAGCAACAGGTCTTTGTTGGCGGCCTTCCAGAGCTGGCCCTGGTTAGCAACCAAGTTCAGGCGGGTCCTGGTGCCTTGTAGGGGACTTTGGCCTGCCGCGGGAAGGGACAGAGGACGTTTCCTTGCTCCCGGCGTCCGCTCCGTGCCTAAAGCGCCTCCTGTGCCCGGTGCGGCCAGCAGGGGCTGTTGCAGGCTCGCCTATCCCGCCGCGGAGGCTCCGGCGGCAGGAGCAACAGACCCCAAGCCCCGGCCCGACTCCAGTCCCCAGGACACATTCCCTTGCCTCGAAACGGAGGGTCCCCGCTTGCCCCGGAGGGTCTTCTTGGGGAACAAGAAGCGGAAGAGAGCGGACGGAAAGGAGCTGGTCGCGCCGGGATTGAGGTGGGACTGAGGACCTCTCTGGAGGGACTCCGTGAACTTCAGGGAGGCCATGAATTGAGGGCAAAAAATGAAGGGGTTTCCTTCTAGTTTTTCATAGTTTTCTGTTACTTTGATATTTTAAGATTAAAAATATAAATCTTTGTCAGTGTTTATTGGAATGTTTCCCTTCCTTTCGCCTCCCTCACCTCCCAAAGCCCTTTCCCCTTGCTTCCCTTGCTCCCAAAAGCCTTTTTTCTCACCTCGCTTGCTTCCAAAAGCCCTCCTCCTTGCCTTGCTAGCTTTCAAAACCCTATTTCCCTCCCATCGCTCATGGGGGTGATTGGATTGTGCTTTTCCTGCATGGCAGAAGGGGGTGGACTGGATGGCCCCTGGGTTGCTCCTATCATCATCATCATCATAATCATTGCAAAGCCTGGGTGGCTATCTGTTGAGGGTGCTTTGATTGTGCTTTTCCTTCATCACAGAAGCAAGTTGGACGGGATGGCCCCTGGGGACTTCCACTGAAATACTGTTAAGTGTATATTGGTCAAAAAGTTTGCCTATATATATATGGACCCCGCCCCAATGGTGCAGCGGGTTAACCTGCTGAGCTGCTGAATCTGCTAACCGAAAGGTCGATGGTTCAAATCCAGGGAGCAGGGTGAGTTCTCATTGTTAGCCACAGCTTCTGCTAACCTAGCAGTTTGAAAACATGTAAATGTGAGTATCAGCATCAGCAATTTATTACGGTCTATGACCAGCATATATGAAAATGGGCACAGGTGTCCGAAAAGGGGAATCGCAGTTCCCATAAAAGTCAAATAAAAGGACAAGTTAAAAACATGTTATAATAAAAACAAATTAAAAGCAGACTATTAGCAGGGTCGGCTAATAGTAAATGTCGATCCACTAAGAGACTCTGGAGGGGGATAGAGGGGGCATTTGCAGCATTTCAGTTATAACAAATTGCTCTGGTTACAAGCCCTGCAGAGTCAGTCATCGTGGGTCTGATGGAGATTGCTGCTGCACAGAACCTGGCGACACTATAGGTTATTGCAGAACAGGAGTCCGAGAGCAGCAGAGAGGTGTAGTATCTTTCAGTGTGGTCTGGATGTTTTAAAAGCCAAGGAGTGATGAAATTGATTCTAATATCTCTATCAATATGGTGACCCGCTGTTAGCCTCAGCTTCTGTCAACCTAGCAGTTCGAAAACGTGCAAATGTGAGTAGATCAATAGGTACTGCTCCGCCAATAAGGTAACGGTGCTCCAAGCAATCATGCCAGCCACATGACCTTGAAGGTGACTACAGACAACGTCGGCTCTTAGGCTTAGAAATGGAGATGAGCACCAACCCCCAGAGTCAGACACGACTGGACTTAATGTCAAGGGGAAACCTTTCCCTCTACCTATTTCATATACACACACACACACACACACACACACACACACATTTCTTGGTGTTGCACCTCAGCCAGAGTTCACCTTGACCTTAGCACCAATCAGGACCCCAAAAGCAATAATAAAACAGTTTATTAAAGAAAGTACATATGAAAAGGGGAAATCACCAAAAGGGATAAGCAAGGCAAAAGCCAACGGGTAATCAGAAAAGGTAGTCAATAAATAAAAAGCCCAACCAAGCCGGTGAGGAGTAAAATACTTCAAAGGCAATAATCCAAATGGTACAGGAAAACAAGAGTCTTAACATGAGTATAAATGCAAGGAAACAAGAATCAAAACATGAACGTGAATCCAGGAAAACCAAGAACCAAAGCTAAAACACACTCATTGCGCCCAGCTATTGGTTATTGTTGAGTTTATGCTTTTGTGATTTTTATATGTTTTTATGTATTAATTCATTGTAATTGAAAGTATCTTATGTTGTTGTATTTTATTGTTGCATTACTGAGCTTGGTCCTCATGTAAGCTGCCCCAAGTCCCTTTGGGGAGATGGGGTGGAATATAAGAATAAAGTTTTTGTTATTGTTATTATTATTACTAATATTATTATTATTAAAACATGAACTGGAAACAAGACTTGAGATCCTCGCTATCTAGCAGCATCATCTGATCTGAATTCTCAAAGAGATGCTCTCTAATTTAAGGGCCATGAAACATGAAGGCATTGTGTTGACCTTCACTTTTGACTTTCTCTGCTCTTCCTTCTCATGGAGCCTTTTGGATTTCCTGAGCTTGATGTTTTTCTCCCTAATATCCAGCCGATACCCCTGTCAAACACACCTGCTCTCTCAGGTGAGCTATCTCAGCCTTCTGAGCCTTTATCAGGAGTTGCTAAGCTACTTGTAGGCAGAAAGTCATCTTCACCATTCACTGTATCTCTCTTTCTGCTGTTTCTATTCATTGGTTACTTTTCTATTTAATAAGTGGGTTCCATATATCTTTGAAAGATCCTGGTGCAATAAATATGATTTGCCTTACCTGTTTTATCCAGTCATTCTGATCTCATCTCACCCTGAAAGCTTTAGAAGCCACAAATTGTTTCCAAGCGGGGCTTTTCACATGGTATTTTACAGGGTGTCCACAAAACAAGGCCTAAATCGGTGGTTCTCAACCTGGGGTTCCCAGATGTTTTTGTCCTTCAACTCCCAGAAATCCGAACAGCTGGTAAATTGGCTGGGATTTCTGGGAGTTGAAGGCCAAAAACATCTGGGGACCCCAGGTTGAGAACCACTGGCCTAAATAGTTTTAAGGCATCAGATCCTCTCTGATCTTGGAAACAAATATGGTCAGACCTGGGATGGGGTCTGCCAACAAATACTAGGTACTGCAGGCTATATTTCAGAGGAAGGAAGTGAAAAAATACCCTGATGCTATTCCTTAAGAAAACCCTGTGAAATTTGTCAGCACCAACCAGCACGAAGACATGTCTCGCACCACATCTTTCACTTGTAATCCTACCATGTTTTTTTCCTCCATCTTTTGTCCCCACAGAAAAAAAAAAACCTGGATGTCTTTTGATTTGTGACATTTGGAAGCAGGCACTCTCCCCGCAAATTCCCTCACACTCCAGTCATGGCATCACATTGTCATCTATCTTCTCCCATTGTTATTGTTGCAGAGCAACATACATATGTGCACCTTCAAGATGCCATGTTCATAGGGACCCTAGAAATTATATAGCGTTTTCTTAGGTATATCCTTCTCAATATGGACATAATATACAGATACCATATAATTCTAAAATGTAGGTGCAAAGGCACATGTACTTTTTCAAGACCTCATTCAATTTCCTGATTCAGATCACCTGTTTAGGCAATAAAGCAGGGGTCCCCAAACTAAAGAATGCAGTCTTCCAATGTCATTTACCTGGCCCCAGGCCTAAACTTCAGATTTAGGATTGCCCTGAAATGATTTGAAGGCACACAACAAGGACAATCCTAATTAACTTGACGGTCTGATCAGCCAAAGCAGGCCCACACTTCCCACTGAAATACTAACAAGTTTATGTTTGTTAAAATTGTTCATTTTAAATATTGCGTTCTTTCATTTTTTTTGCACTAGAAATAAGATATCTGCAGTGTGCATGTTCAAACTAAAGGACCGTGAAGTGGCCCCTGTAGGGTTTGAGGAACCCTACAGTTAAAGGTAAAGGTTTCCCCTTGACATTAAGTCTAGTCGAGTTCGACTTTGTGGGTTGGTGCTCATCTCCATTTCTAAGCCAAAGAGCCGGTATTGTCCGTAGACACCTCCAAGGTCACGTGGCTGGCATGGCTGCATGGAGCGCCATTACAATTAAGGACCATTAAATATTTTCACAGGGGCCCAGCTATGGGACTCTCTGAAATGAGGACGTACCCCTCTGAAAGAATTATGTGAACCCAAATGAAATGGTCTCTCATTCCCCAAAATTCTACCATTGCAGAGAGAGTCTGATAACTATAAACACAGTAAATCCTCATTTATGGACTCAATATCCACGGCTCAGTGCTTTGACAAATAATTGTTCTGGTTTTATTAACTAGACAGTTAGAATTAGAGGCATATATAGCCTCCCTCCCTCACTAAACAACACAAAGAACTGTGTATAATGTTGTTGTGTTCAGAACAAAAATATGACTTCTGTTACATTCTATGGAAAAAATTAAATTTAACCTTGCAAAAATAAAAATAAAATGATAAATAAAATTAAAAATTATTTTCTTTATAGCTGTTTCATAAGTCCAATTGGAGCCCCTGGTGGCACCATGGATTAAACCCTTGTGCCGGCAGGACTGCTGACCCACAGGTCAGTGGTTTGAATCTGGGGAGAGTGGGTGAGTTCCCTCTGTCAGCTCCAGCTCCCCATGTGGGGACATGAGAGAAGCCTCCCACAGGATGGTAAAACATCAGACATCCGGGTGTCCCCTGGGCAACATCCAATTCTCTCACACTAGAAGCAACTTGCAGTTTCTCAAGTCGCTCCTGACACATACACACAAAATCCAATCCTGTTAATATGATCAGTGGGGCAACTTTTAAGTAGCTAGGAATCCTCACACTTCAGGGCACCTCCTGCAGCCTAGGGTCATAAATGTAAGTATTCAGTACTGGGGGGGGGGGGGGGGCGGTGTTTACCTCCTGAAATAATGACACTTTGGCTTCCCCTTCCCAACTCAACAACTGTTCTCTATGCAGAGGCCATCTTCATTCAAAGTGATTAAACAGCAACTCCTCCCCAGGGGAATTCTAGGGCAGCATGTTATGGCACATCTGCTCCAGCTGCTGAGCCACATGGAATTTGGGAGAGTCGGAGCAAAGTGCCTTTTTCCAGCCTTCACCTGGATGAGTAGCTGAACATATCACGCATGCATGGATGTTTGTAGGATAGAGAGGCAGGCTTATTTTGGTGCCCCAGCACCAAGGATCCTGTCTCCAAAGGGCACTCTCACGAGATGCAAGGTAAGGCTGCTGTCTGGCTTGGGGTATGTCTATAGAGGGAGACCAAAAAGACAGAAGTGGTGACAATAGGGGGCTGCTGTATATGGCAAAGTGCATTGGACAATTCCTGCATATCTCCCACTGAAAGCTGAACAAACAAAGAGCTGTTTTACACTGAATTGTACCCACTTTATTAATAGATGGTAAGAGAAAATGTGTGTAGATGTTCTCTGCTTTGTGCATATCCTATTTACAGTCTGTCTAGCCATCCCCTTTGACCAGGGATAGCGCAAGATCTTTTATTCCCTGAACTGAAGAAGATGCCCACTCCCTGGCCCCATCTATACTGGCATATAATGCAGTATGTTGGAATGGACAAGTATAGGACCAACAGTTTAAGCTAAGGTGGGCAACAGTCACCTAGTAGGTGTTGGGTGGATTGCACCCCTCATGATCCCTTACCATTTCCCATGCTGATCAGATGCCTACTAACAATATCTCCTAAGTCAGGGGAGAGGTATGTGAGACCCTCTGGATGCTTCTGCATTTGTCAGAATCCCATTCTTTGGGGGTAGGAGCACCACATATAGAAATAGAAAGGAGCCTTGGTAAGGAAGCCTG
Source organism: Anolis carolinensis (assembly GCF_035594765.1). Classification (NCBI taxonomy): domain Eukaryota; kingdom Metazoa; phylum Chordata; class Lepidosauria; order Squamata; family Anolidae; genus Anolis; species Anolis carolinensis. Next base: position 157,269,231 of record NC_085842.1, on the reverse strand, counting down.
GATTTATTGGTGTGAGAATAGATGGCAACTGCTCATTGGTGAGGACAAAAATACTGTATATATGCTTGGAGGTGTTTTTCATTTATCACTAAATACCATCTATAATTATTTCTTGAAAGGAGTGATGTAGGTAGAGCTACCAGGTGGGAGTTGTTCAAAATTATTAAAGAATTTAGGCAGTTTGACACAACTTTAACTGCCCCAATGCTATGGAATCATGGGAGTCATAGTTTAGGGATGCAGCAGAACCATTGGTAGAGAAGGCTCAAGGCTTTGTAAAACAACTTCCATGATTTCATAGCATCAGTGGTGGACTGGATTGAGAGAGAAAAATTAATTTTCAAGTGTTGTGGTTCCGTCTGATGATGAAGGGGATTTGGCTTTATGCAGGTTGATCCAGTAAATGTTAATGGCTCTGAATTGTCCATTGAAGGCTCTGAATTGTCAGAGAGGGCACAGGCTAGCAGGGAAGCAGAAGTTGTTGATAAACAGAATAGTAATGAAGCAGAAAATAGTGATAAGGGTGACCTTTCACAGGATTCAGAACATCAACAACTCCCAGGTGGCTCTGGCAGCAAGTCAGAGGAGTCTTCTTTAGACAGAGATACAAGGTTAAGGTTAAGAGGTCATCGTCCCAGACATTCTCTTAGAATAGCTGGCAAACATGTGGGAACTCAAGGACAAAGGAATGCTTTCTTAGCCTGTAAGCATGGTTAAATAAGAGAGAAACTGGGAAAGATTTCAGACAAAGCAACGTTGATTTTGGAAGCTAAGTTCCTGCCTTGTCTATGCTCATAGAAAAGGCCTCTTGCTTTTGTTCATGATTAGATCCTGTGTTTGGATTGCATTTTGGAGTTCATGCTGCCTTGTTTTCAGAACTGCTATAATAGAGACTTTGAACTATATTCTACAGATTGCCTTTACATTTGGATTATTGCTTTCTTTACTGCTTTTATTCAAACTTTGCTATCTTTTATCAATAAACTGTTTTAACCAAGTCTGCTGTGGTGGAGTGTGTGTTAAGAGCAAGATGAACCAGCGCTGAGGTGCAACATCAGGAAGCAAAGCCCCCCCCCCCCCCCAAAAAATCCTAGCTTATATAACTCTCCTCATAAAGTTAGCCCTTACTTGTACCAATCCATATCACATTTCGAAAATAAAATCACTTGGGCTCATTCTAATCTGGATGCCATAGTTTTTTTACAGTTTGAGATATGAATGGCCATAGTTTCACCTAGGGTGAATCTACACTATAGAATTAATGTAGTTTGACATGACTATAACCGCCATGGCGCAATGCTATGGAATCATGGGAGTTGTAGTTTGATGAGGTATCACTCTTTGGCTGAGAAGGCTAAAGATCTTGCAAATTACTACTCCCATGACAGCATAGATTCACACACGTTAAAGTGGTATCAAACTACATTAATTCTACAATGTAAAAGCATCCCTAATTATGCTGCCTTGGATATGTTTCTGTTCATGCATCCGGACACTGCAGACAACTTACTTGAAATCCTGAAACCCATCACCTACTCTTTGGGTATTTGTTCTTCTTGGGTATTAAAATTTTCCAAGTCACCGCTGGTTAACATTTCTGTGAAAAATGCTCTGCTTCCAACTGCAATGATCAACCTCTTATGTGGGAATATCTGAATCCCTTGATTTGGGGTAATTATTACCTTTTGTACTTTGGACAACATGATTCACTGGAAAGACAATAACGTAGCTGCTGTGGGCTATATATAAAAGGAGGTAACTGGCCGAGCCACCTCTGTATATTCTATGCCTAACAAAACCCAATACATTCATGGGGTTGCCGTAAATCAACAGACGATTTGAAGGCAGAAGTGCATAAAGTGGAAATTCGTAGGAGAAGGAGATCACAGTACAGATGATTCAATTTCATTAAGGAAGCCATGGTTTAGAGTTTATAAGACTCAAACAAGTTTAATAACTAGAGCTCTTTAAGTTCTTTGTTCACTGGGTGGTCATAAAGCAAAGCAGAAGAAGAAATAACAACCACAGACCATCTTGAGTGTGGCACTGGGAAAGTGCCAAGTGGTTTTGGATGACACAGCTTCCGTGAGCCTGATTCAGTCTGGTTTGTGAGGGAAGCTGCCTTGGTCACTATGACCTTAAGTCCCAATTAGAGTGAACTCACTGAACCAATCACATTTATCTAGATCTGAGCTTTCCAAACCGTGTATTACATTAGTGTGTCAGCTGTAGTGTGTAGGTGTGTCTCACAAACGTAATAAGAAGCCTCTGAGTCTATGTGAAATTAGCAATAAATCATACATTATTAAAAATATAAACAAAAGTTTTTCATGAGATATGCTGTGTCCCATACAATTTGTTATTGCAATTTATGTATGTGTCCATATCTCTTATAAGGGGTTGGTTTAACTTCCAGTTTGCTAGTAAAACTGAATTACTGTGCCGTAAAATGATGCATGCCTAAAAGGTGTGTCCTCAACATGAAATGCTTAGAAAGCTCTGATCTAGGTCTTTGACTTATTATAGTAAACAACTGATTCAATGGATCTCCTTTAGCTGCTGATAGGATTTGGGCATAGGCTCAGACTTTATACTGGGATAAAGACAAGTGGAGTGAAATCTTATTAATTCTCCTGGTCCTCCTGGTGATATTCAACTGAGCTGTTATCCTTCTGCGATGCTGAAGGCTCCATGGATCTCTTCAGTCTACAACCTGATAACAAAATGCACAACTAGTCTATCAGCAACCATAAAGAGTAAGTGAATATCCTGCTGTACAATCTGAGCTGACGTGACACAGTGGATTCTGTCCCCTATGGAAGCTCACAGGGGATGTATTCATCTTTGTAAAGGTACCACCAGATTCATTCCAGTGGAAGTAATTCCACATGAATCAGGATGGCATGCTTGGAAGTCGTCTGGACGTTATTACAGATTAATTTCCATGTTATGCAAAAATGTGACTTTGTGCATGTGAGGCAGAAGCCTCCCTGTCTCCCTTCAGGCCAGTGTATCTCTCAAGTAATTGGTCTAGTGGTGTATTCTCAGCAGCCTGCACATGACAAAACAATAAGATACCAAGCCCAAGACTGCCTGGAGGATGAGCATTTTATTTCTGAGACAAGAGATACCACATTTAATGTGACAAACATTACAACACTTATGCTTTACTTACTTACTTATTTACTTAGGCGATCCATCATTGTCTGAGTATGATAATCTTCCAAGTGTCGTGTTCTGGCAGTGGGTGCGTAGGTGACTGTAGAGCCCTATTCTTGACCCACATGTTCTTCCACAGTGAGGACATCACATTCCAGGTTGAAGGTGGTCCCGATCAAGGTTGGCTTGACACGCTTTCTTCTTGGCATGCTTCTCCCTTTTGCCCTCCATTCATACCTCTTCAATTTCCACAGCACTGCTGGTCACAGCTGACTTCCAGCCAGAGCACTCAAGGGCCAGGGCTTCCCAGTTCTTGGTGTCTATGCCACAGTTTTTAAGGTTAGCTTTAAGCCCATCTTTAAATCTCTGTTTTCTGTTCTTGAGTTGGGAGTGGAGTAACTGCTTTGGGAGATGGTGTTTGAGCATTTGGACAATGTGGCCAGTCCAGCACAGTTGATGGCATAGGAGCATCACTTCAATGTTGGTGGTCTTTGTTTCTTCCAGCATGCTGACATTTGTCTGCCTGTCTTCTCAAGAGATTTGCAGGATTTTTCAGAGGCAACGCTGATGGAATCGTTCCAGAAGTTGAGTGCCAAAGTAGCAGAAATGGTCAACATTTTCTAACATTACACCATTGAGCTGTATTTCTGGCATTAAAGAGGGATTGGATGATGCCTGCTGGAAGAGCACTTTTGGTTTTCTTGGTGTTCAATGAGAGGCAGAGCTTCTTGTATGCTTTTGCAACTTGTAGGTCTTCTTCTGAATGAGCACAAAATACGTTATCAGCATATTGGAGTTTTATAATACAGTAGAGTCTCACTTATCCAAGCTAAACAGGCCAGCAGAAGCTTGGATAAACGAATATCTTGGATAATAAGGAAGGATTAAGGAAAAGCCTATTAAATATCAAATTAGGTTATGATTTTACAAATTAAGCACCAAAACATCATGTTATACAACAAATTTGGCAGAAAAAGTAGTTCAATACACAGTAATGCTATGTAGTAATTACTCTATTTATGAATTTAGCACCAAAATATCACGATATATATTGAAAACGTTGACTACAAAAATGGCTTGGATAATCCAGAGGCTTGGATAAGTGAGACTCTACTGTATATGTTGTTGTGACCTTGGTTTTGGCAGTCAGTCTGCTAAGGTTAAATAGCTTGCTATCTGTCCAATAGATGATTTCCACTCTGGTAGGAAGCTTCCCATCAACAAGATGATGTATCATAATGATGAAGATAGAAAATAAGGTGCATTAACCCATTGCTAATGAAAAATCAGACACCTGGGGCAAACCTAGTGACAAAGGCTTGCTTCTCTTCTTGGTCCGCTGTCTTACTGTAGCTGACTATAACACTACCGGTATGTAACAAAATTTGAAAAAATTCTGTTTCTGGTTTGAAAGTGTTATTTCCTGTTTAATTTTGCAGAACTTATTTTGAAAGTGGTTGCTATACTCCAGAAACTTCATTTTTGTGGCTTCCACAAGTTATGCTGGATTGGTTGAGACTGGAGGAGATATTCATTGAAAAACTGTAGCAAAATGTTGTGCAGGATGTCCTGCAGAAACAAACGTTTTTGCAGTTTAAAAAACGTTTCCCATGTTTTTATGATAGAACCAATTTGGAAATTACATTTATAACCCAGGAACAAAAATCATGTTACATAGTGTGATGGCTATTCTTTGGAGTTGAAAGGCACTCTTCGAATGCCCATAAGCTACCCGTCAGCTTCCAGAATAGAAGACATGCCCCAAATACATAACTAAAAACCTCCAGACCAAAACATTCCAGTTCCAAATCTTCCCCAGCTCTGGGTGCATCTATAGTGGAGAGTTAATGCAGTTTGATGTCTCTTTAACTGCAGTGGCTTAATGCTGTGGAATCATGGGTGTTGCAGTTTTGCAAGACCTCTAATTCCAAAGAGTGCTGGGGCCTGACCGAACAACAACTCCTAGGATTCACTAGCATTGAGCTATGGCACTTAAAGTGGTGAAGAACTTTCCCTCTATAGAAGGGACTCTTGGGGTGAGCAAGTCCTCTCCTCTCTCTGATGTGGCTGGGAAGACCCCGTCTTCGTGGGGAAGGGCATGGGCAAAGCCCCCCCCCCCAAAAGGCTTCAGATTAGGTGAGCTGCCTTGGAAAGTCCCTGCCTCAGAGTGGGGTGAGGTGATCTCCCTTTTGCCAGTGGGCAACCAACCCAGGTGCCTCGGCTTATATTCGGGTCGGCTTATACTCGAGTATATACGGTAGGCTGCCTGTACACTGTAGAATGAATGCAGTTTGACACCACCTAAACTGTTATGCTATGGGCTCCAGGGAGTTTTGTGGTTTTCCAGTCTTTGGTCCTCTCTGCCAGAGTGCTGGGGCCTCACTAAACTTACAAATCTCAGGATTCCATAGCATTGAGCTGTGGCAGTTCAAGTGATGTCCACATGTCTTATTTCCCAGACTTCAGTTATGCACAATGGTTTGCAATTCTAGTTAAAAGAGAAATGCACCCCCTGGTTTTCCAGCCTGAAAGTAAGCTGTCAGAGGCAACCACAGGAACGCCCAGGCTGAGCTTGTTCCCCAGTAACGATGCCTTGGATTGCAGTCCTGCCTTGTAAAATTAATTGCAAGATTTTTTTAAATGATGGTGGTTTGTTAGTTACTTGGGTATCCCAACGTTTTTATGATTACGTTCTTAATGACGATTTAGGCTCCTTAGAAAAAGATCTCGACCCTGGATCTCCTGGAAGCCAGGCTGTGGATGCTCTCAGGGGAACGTGAGCAGGAGCACATCTATACTGTAGTAGAAGGAATACACTGGGTTGCTGTGAGTTTTCTGGGCTGTATGGCCATGCAGTCCGATGGAAGACCACAATTGTCCACTTCTATCCTAGAATCTATGCGGAACTTCGTTGCCAGTGTGATGTCTCTGCTCTTCACTATTTTATCAAGGTTGGCCATTGCTCTCCCCCCAAGAAGTAAATGTCTTCTGATTTCCTGGCTGCAGTCTGCCTCTGCAGTGATCTTTGCACCTGGAAATAGAAAGTCTGTCACTATTTGCCAGTAGTTGCCATGATCTTGGTTTTCTTGATGTTTAACTGGATCTATGCTGCCATACAATATAGTTTTGCATGATAGGAGCCTACACTAATTATACAATTAGTGTCAGGAGCGACTTGAGAAACTGTGAGAGAACTGGCCCGTCTGCATGGACGTTGCCCAGGGGACGCCGGGATGCTTTGCCATCCTGTGGGAGGCTTCTCTCATGTGCATGGGGAGCTGATAGACGGGGGATTCGAACCTCCGACCTTTCGGTCAGCAGCCCCCCCCCCCCCCCCCCCCGGCTCGAGGGTTTAACCCATTGCGCCACCGGGGGCGCCTATGCAATGCTGCTCGAACGGCATGATAGGGCAACCTAGCGTCGTCTTCCCTGATGCGAGGCGCTCGGCGCTGCCGCCCGTGGGACCCGCGGCGAAAGAGAGAGAGAGCGAGAGCGAGAGAGCGTCCCCACCCGTGGGTGTGGGCACTGGGGCCGCACCCGAAGGGAAGAACAGCTGCTGCTTCCCGGCTCCCGCTGCTGCTGCCCCCGGACGGGGAGGAGAGAGAGAGAGAGGGGGGAGCAGCCTCGCCCAGAGAGACAGGCAGAGAGAGAGAGAGAGAGAGAGAGAGAGAGAGAACGAGACGGGGCAGGAGAGGGCAGCAGGTAGGGAGCCAGCCGAAGCGCCGTGGCTGCCCCTCACGGTAAGCCAAGGGCGGAATGGGGACTCTGGGAAGCAGAAAGGGGAAAGAGACCCTGAGGGAGCCGACAGGAGACGGCAAGGATGCCCTCGCCGCCTGGCCATTTCCCTCCCATCCAGGGGTACCCTTGTGCCGGCAGGACTGCTGACTGATAGGCGGTTCGAATCCGGGGAGAGCGGGTGAGCTCCCTCTGTCAGCTCCAGCTCGCCATGCCAGGGCATGAGAGAAGCCTCCCACAAGAATGGTCAAACCATCAATACACCCCTGGGCAACGTCCTTGCAGACGGCCCATTCTCTCACACCAGAAGCGACTTGCAATTTCTCAAGTCGCTCCTGACACGGAAAAAGACACTTTCTTTGAGAAGAGGGCAAACAGGGACCCCAAGGGGGAGACATCCTGAAGTGGGTCCAGAGGGCCGACGTCTCCAAAAACCCCTTGGATGAATCATAGAATCATAGAATAGTAGAGTTGGAAGAGACCTCATGGGCCATCCAGTCCAACCCCCTGCCAAGAAGCAGGAAATCGCATTCAAACCACCCCCGACAGATGGCCATCCAGCCTCTGTTTAAAAGCCTCCAAAGAAGGAGCCTCTACCACAGCCCAGGGGAGAGAGTTCCACTGCCGAACAGCCCTCACTGTGAGGAAGTTCTTCCTGATGTTCAGGTGGAATCTCCTTTCCTGTAGTTTGAAAGGAAAGATGTAGTTGGGCAGCACCGTCACTGCCATAGAAACATAGCGTGGGAAGGAAGAGACCTCATAGGCATCCAGTCCAATCCTCTGCCAAGAAGCAGGAAATAATAATAATAAATAATAATTTTATTTTTATACCCCACCACCATCTCTCCAGAGGGACTCGGGGCGGCTCACAGATATAAAACCAGCATACAGTGATATCAAATATAAATATGGCATACAAAAGGCATTCAAAGCACCCCCATGGCCATGGCCCAATGCTAGGCAGCGACAGGAATGGTCCCTTTGCAAGATAATAATAATAATTATTATCATTATTATTATTTTATTTTTATACCCCGCCCCATCTCCCCAAGGGGACTCGGGGCAGCTTACATGGGGCCAAGCCCAGGCAAAACAGACAATATAAAACACAGCAATAAAACAAATCAATCAACAATAAAGCAAGTCAAAACAAATGAGATCTTTCGCTTCCTCTCTCAAAAAGCACCCATCCCACAGGATTCCCTAGCATTGAGCCATGACTGTTAAAGGGGTGTCAAACTGTATTAATTCTGGTTTGCTGTGAGTTTTCTGAGCTCTATAGTCATGTTCCAGAAGCATTCTCTCCTGACGTTTTGCTCACATCTATGGCAGGCATCCTCAGAGGTTGTGAGGTCTGTTGGAAACTAGGCAAATGGGGTTTATATCTCTGTGGAAAGTCCAGGGTGAGAGAAAGAACTCTTGTCTGTTTGAGGCAAGTGTGAATGGTGCAATTGGCCACCTTGATTAGCATTAAGTGGCCTTGCAGCTTCAAAGTCTGGATGCTTCCTGGCTGGGGGAATCCTTTGTTAAGAGATGTTAGCTGGCCCACTTGCTCAGTTTCCATTTCTAAGCCGAAGAGCCAGCGTTGTCCATAGACAACTCCAAGGTCATGTGGCTGGCATGACTGCATGGAGCACCATTACCTTCCCGCTGGAATGGTACCTATTGATCTAATCACATTGGCATGTTTTCGAACTGCTAGGTTGGCAGAAGCTGGAGCTAACAGTGGCTGCTCACACCGCTCCCGGGGTTTGAACCTGGGACCTTTCGGTCTGCAAGTTCAGCAGCTCAGTGCTTTAACACACTTCGCCACTGGGGTTCCATACAGCCCGGAAAACTCACAGTAACCCAGTGATTCTGGACATGAAAGCCTTCGACAACATGTTGTTCAAAAAATATCCCTGTGATCGTTCCCTACTCTAGGTTATCCATAAAGTTGGAAAGGGCTTGAAGGCACACAACAACAACAAGAACAAGAGTGTGGCTTACTATCTGGCACAACTATTGAAGGGAAGGGAACCATTGGTAGTCTTCGCTCTGGCAACCTTCTCCATTCTTTCAGCAGCATTGCTGAAAGATCTACATTGTATATTGTGCAGTTTCAGAATGCAGTTTAACTGCATTGAGTAGCATTATGTGACAGTGTAGACTTATATGATCCAGTTCAATGTAGATAACTGCATTCTGAAACTGCATGATATGGCAGTGGGGCCTCAGACAGAGGAAGAGGAGAAGAAGGAGACCACTCAGCTTCAATTACTCACATTTTATTTTCATTTCTCCCCCCAGAGCCTTCAGCCCCATGCCTCCCTGGCCAGGACATGAAGAGGAGAGGGCTTTCCAACAACCAGACTAGAGGGCATCTGGGAGTTTTAGTGCTCAGCATGGCTCCCAGGTCCTTCCAGGCGAATACCTGCCTCTTTGCTGCCTGCCTCTGTCTCTGGAGAGGGTAAGAGATTAGGGGATCAATATGGGATGGGCGGGTGGGAGTTCACCACCTTTATTGGTGCTATCCAGAAAGAAGGGTTTGGTTGTGATTATGTGGGAGGAGAATTTGGGGGATTTTGGGGGTGCAGTCCACAAGGGACTTGTCCGGGTCCCTATGAATCCTCACAGGGGAGGCCTGCCCTTGGCGTGGAAGGGCATCTTATCTGCCCAGTTGGCACTGCATAGACCATTACTGCATCGCCACCACCCCCACAGAGGCAACAACGTGCTCAGTACAGCTTGTACAGCTGCAGACTCAGCCTAGTTTGTTCCCTCCCTCCGTCCCTCCTTTTTCAACAGACAGTGTGCAGTTATGCACATGATTCCCGAATCTGCCAGGAAATTGGAGCTTTTAGTGTGGGGTATATTGCAAGGTAAAAGGTAAAGGTTTCCCCTGACATTAAGTCCAGTCGTGACCGACTCTGGGGGTTGGTGCTCATCTCCATTTCTAAGCAGAAGAGCCGGCGTTGTACGTAGACACCTCCAAGGTCATGTGGCTGGCATGACTGCATGGAGCGCCGTTACCTTCCCACCGGAGCAGTACCTATTGATCTACCCACATTTGCATGTTTTCAAACTGCTAGGTTGGCAGGAGCTGGGGCTAACAGCGGGCACACATTCCGCTCCCGGGATTTGCACCTGGGACCTTTTGGTCTGCAAGTTCAGCAGCTCAGCGCTTTAACACACTGCGCCACCACCAGGGACCTTATATTGCAACCTTCCAGATTTTGCAGGACAGCAGTTCCCATCATCCATCACCTTAGTCTAGGATAGCTGAAGGCTGATGGGCATTCCAGCCCAACACCATCTGAAAGGCTACACTTTCTCCCACTGTCATTTAGAGCAAGAAGCAGGGCATTGTAGGGTGCATCTACACCAAAGCTTTCCAAACTCTGCATCACAATACGTTGGCGTGTCGGCTGCAGTGTGTATGTGTGTCATGCAAATGTAACAAAAAACTTCAGAGCCTATGGGAAATAAGCAACACATCGTATATTTTAAAAAATATATAAATGAAAGGTTTTCATAAGATAAGTTCTGTCTCCAAACATTCAATTATTACAATTTGTGTCTGTTTCTATATCTCTTGTAAGTCTTGGTTTAACCCTTAGTTTGCTAGTAAAACTGAATTACTGGCCACAAAATAATGTATGTCTAAAAAGTATGACATCAACATGAAATGTTTGGAAAGCTCTGTTCTACATTGTAGAATTGGTGCCAAATTTTATTAATTTTTACTATCATGGCTCAATGCTATGGCATCATGGAAGCTATGGTTTTACACGATCTTTAGCTTTCTCTGTCAAAGAGTGCTTCTGGCTCACCAAACAATTCTCATCATTCCATAGCATTGAGCCATGGCAGTTATAGTGATGCAAACTGCATTCATTCAACATAGAAGCACCCTCAAAGATCTTCTATCAAAGATGATAACTGATTCTATACTCCGAAGAAACCATTCCATCTTAAGTTATCATCTTTGATAACTTAGGATGGAATGGTTTTTTCGGAGTATAGAATCATAGAATCATAGAGTTGGAAGAGACCTCATGGGCCATCGAGTCCAATCCCCTGCCAAGAAGCAGGAAAACTGCATTCAAAGCACCCCCGACAGATGGCCATCCAGCCTCTGCTTAAAAGCCTCCAAAGACGGAGCCTCCACCACACTCCGGGACAGAGAGTTCCACTGCTGAACAGCTTTCCTTACAGTGAAGAAGTTCTTCCTAATGTTCAGGTGGAATCTCCTTTCCTGTAGTTTGAAGCCATTGTTTTGCATCCTAGTCTCTAGTACAAGTACAGTGTTGATTCCTTAATCTCACAGTTTGGATGGCTGAAGGGTGCAGAATGGTCATGCTCATGTTTGAAGGAGCTACACCTACTTATTTTATGTGTGCCTGGCATGCACACATAAAATAAGTAGGTGTAGCTCCTTCAAACATGCATATATCCCACATTTTCCTCCAAGGAGAAGGAGTTCTTCCTTCTTATTTTTATCCTCACAACAACCCTGTGAGATAGGCTAGGCTGAGAGAGAGAGAGAGAGAGAGTTTGGTCCACAGTCATGCAGCAATCTTTCTGGCCGACTAAGGATTTCAATATCTCAAGTCTGCATCTAACTCTAATTGCCATACTATGGTGGAGTAGAGATTGTTTGAAATGCTTTATGTGGCATCAACTTTAAATTTTAAGTTGACAGTTTGATAGGGATGAATGATTTGAGTGACTAATGGTTTGTGTTTTATGTTTATGTGTTTTTAATCTATGCTGTTTAAATAGTTTTATGTGTTTTAGTTTTGATCAGAGGTTTGGAAGCCAAGCCCTATGAGGAACAGCTTAGGGAGCTGGATATGTTTAGCTTAGAGAAGAGAAGGTTTAAAGGGGACATGATAGCCATGTTAAAATATTTGAAAGGGCGTCCTCAGGAAGAGGGGGCAGGAAAACAGAGCAATGGATTCAAATTGCAGGAAAAGATATTTCACCTCAACATTAGGAAGAATTTCCTGACGGTAAGAGATCTTTGGCAGTGGAACATTCTCCCTCAGAGCAGGGTGGAGAGATGAACATCTCTCGGGGATGTTTTAATTGTGTGTGTTTTTCTTTTGTTTTGCAAAAAGGGGTTGGACTGGATGGCCTTTGGGGTATTTTCCAGCTCTGGGATTCTGGAATTCTATGCTTGCAGTCACCCCATGGATGTTTGCCTGCTGATCCAAGATGGCCAGGCAAGTGGCTAGCACAAGTATCTCTGCTATGTGTGGCTGATTGAATTCCTGTACTAGACACAGGCAGATATGCATCCAAAGAATGGGAGTTTGCAGAATTCCCTTCCTTGGTGGGGTTCATCATGTAAGATGGGCTTTCCCCATTTTCCTCAATGGGGCTCCTCAACACCATTAGGGGAAGCACTATTATAACCATCAGAAACTGAGTATTTACGACACTGTTTTAGTGCTATTGTTCCCCTTTAATTCTATGGTACCATTCTATGAGATTCTGAAATTTGCAGTTGGGGGGTAGGACATTGCTGGTGCCTGTGACCAAAGCACTCCAAAACTATATAGATTGTGTTCATAGCAGTTCAAGTGGAATCAGAAGCTGTGTAATGTGAAGGGATGTATGCTTCATTGGAGTTTTGGGACTTTGATGACACCATCTCATCAGATGCATATGTGCTCTGAGGACAGTGTGCACACGAATGCACCAGGGTTCAATGGTCCACTTGGAAACCCACTGGGTGACCTTGCATGAGTCACACATTCTCAGCCCCAGAAAATCCCATTATAGGTTCGCCTTAAGGATTGGCAAAAGTCAGAATCTCCTGAAAAAAAACACAACCACAACAAATAGTGAAACAAACCCGTGTTATAATAATAATAATAATAATAATAATAATAATAATAATAATAATAATAATAATAATAATTCTATTTTTATACCCCGCCCCATCTCCCCAAAGGGACTCGGGGCGGCTTACATGTTACAGGTGGTCAAAGTTTGATAGAACCACTCTTTTGATCCTATATTTCATGTAATGCCATGAGAATATGTTTTTGGCTCAGGACTCATCATGTGGCCCTGGGAACTGGTTTGATCACATGAGAACTCACGACTCCCTTGCTGTAACAGTTTCACTGGTTCTGCTCTTTTTCTAGGCACCATTCAAAGTGCTGATTATGGCATACAAAACTCTATACAGATTAGAGAGGGCATTTTTGAACACTGCTCCCGGGCTTTGGAAATCCCTTCCCAGAGAGGTTAGGTTGGTATTCTCCTTGCTCTACTTCATGGTGCATCTTCACTGCAGAATTAATGCAGTTTGTCATCCCTTTAACTGCCATGGAATGCTATGGAATCCTGGGATTTGCCAACAATCTTTGGCGGAAAAGGCAAGAGAGCTTATAAAACTACAATTCCCATGTCTCCATAGCATTAAGCTGTGGCAGTTAAAGTGGTGTCCAACTGCGTTAATGCTACAGTGTAGATACACTCTTAGCTGGCAGGTGAAGATCTTTTTGTTTCAGCAGGCCTTAGAGGGGAACACACCCTTACATGTGCTGGGTTGCAATGCTTTTTGACACGAAATAAATAAATGTGCTGGGTTATTTATATTTTTTGTCCTTCTTCTTAACGGTTTGTCTTTAGCTAATACAGTAGAGTCTCACTTATGAATGGTGCCACTGACCAGCTTGATTAGCATTTCATGGCCTTTCACAAAATCTACTAGTACAGTGGAGTCTCACTTATCCAAGCTAAACGGGCCGGCAGAAGCTTGGATAAGCGAATATCTTGGATAATAAGGAGGGATTAAGGAAAAGCCTATTAAACATCAAATTATGTTATGATTTCACAAATTAAGCACCAAAACATCATATTATACAACAAATTTGACAGAAAAAGTAGTTCAATACACAGTAATGTTATATTGAAATTACTGTATTTACGAATTTAGCACCAAAATATCACAATATATTGAAAACATTGACTACAAAAATGGCTTGGATTATCCAGAGGCTTGGATAAGCGAGGCTTGGATAAGTGAGACTCTACTGTAATAAACTTCTGTGTTTGTGTGTATGTCTGCCTTCAAGTCACATGTCAACTTATTGTGACGGCATGAATTTCATAGGGTTTTCTTAGGCAAGAAATTCTGAGGTGGTTTTGCCAGTTCCTTTTTTGAAAGATAGATTACACTGGGTTGCTGTGAGTTTTCCGGGCTGTATGACCATGTTCCAAAAGCATTATCTCCTGATGTTTTGCCCACATCTAACCATGAAAATGAACAAAATCTGGCTACTGGTATTTAAAAAAACTCTAAAATCAGGACAATAAATAAAGAACAACACTCTGAAAATGGGAATTCCAGGCATGAAACAATCAGAGCCAGCTAACACTTCCCAACAAAGGATTATCCCAGGCAGGAATCAGCCAGGCTTTAAAGCTGTAAGGCTTTTCTGTTAATCAAGGTGATTATTTGCAGCATTCACACTTGGCTCCAACAGACAAGAGTTCTTTCCCCCACCCTGGACCTTCCACAGATATATAAACCTAACTTGGCTAATTTCAAACAGAACTCAACAACCTCTGAGGATGTCTGTCATAGATGTGGGCAAAACATCAGGAGAGAATGCTTCTGAAAAATAGCCATATAGCCAGGAAAACTCACAGCAACCCAGTGATTCTGGCCATGAAAGCCTTCGACAACACATAGACTACATCCTGTGGTATCTCTATTGGCTTTCCAGCCAACTACTAACCAGGGCTCATCCTGCTTAGCTTCCAAGGTCCTTGCTTTTAAGCTTGCCAATAATTTAATTATTTTTGAATGCCCATATCATGTAATTTTTAAAATGTATTTATTTTAACTTGAGTCTCAGAGTAGGAAAAAGATGGGGAGACGAAGAGATTTGCCTGAAATGATTGTTGGACTTTTGAAAACTTCTTTCTTAGTTTTGTTGAGGGAGGGATAAAACATACCATCTAACATTTCACAAATGAACACCAGGACACACGAGGCCAAGCAGCATCTGAGTGTTGTTAAGACAGTAAATATTATTAATGAGGAAAACCATACAAGCTGAGAAGGGCCATAGCAATTTGCTTTTACCTAGACCTACTCTCCCTCCTGCTGAATGCAAGGTAATGTTATACTTTGAACTTAGGATTCAATTGCTGTTTTACAAGTCTTTAGCCTGCTCTGCCAAAGAGTGCTGGTTCCTCACCAAACTGCACCCGATGGTGCAGCGGGTTAAACCCTTGTGCTGGCAGGATTGCTGACTTGAAGGCTGGGTTGCTGACCTGAAGGTTGCTGGTTCGGATCCAACCTGTGGAGAGCACGGATGGGTTCCCTCTGTCAGCTCCAGCTCCATGCGGGGACATGGGAGAAGCTTCCCACAAGGACGGTAAAACATCAAAACATCCAGCCGTCCCAGGAAATGCCCCTGCAGATGGCCAATTCTCTCACTCTAGAAGCAACTTGCAGTTTCTCAAGTCGCTCCTAACATGAAAAAACAAACCACAACTCCCAGGATTCCATAGCACTGAGCCAATGCAGTTAAAGCAATATCAAACTGCAAATATTCATTCTACAGTGTAGACGTCTCTCAGTTTGTGGCACCCGAAGTAAACCAAGGACAAGGAGGAGGGAATGGACAGAGGTGGGGGAAACTGGGACATTTAAAAACCATCTGGAAAAGTGGGATGGCAGAGAAGAGATTGGGATTATCCTTACCAAAGCAGGAGAGCTGGGAGTTAAATAAAATGCTTGCTATTCCCGGGAGGTGCTTTACTAGGAGAGAGCAGCAATGGGACTATTGGGTCCCTAACATTCTGGTGTGAATGTATTGCTATATGATTTCTATGAGGATGTCCTATCTTCACCAGGCTGTTGCTATGATGGCTTACACTTCTCAGGAAACTTGGCTCTGCTTATTTTTCTAACACCAATCAGTCTCCGTCTGCCACGGCCCTGGTTATTCCTGCAGACCCCTCTGTTTCCACATAGGCACCCTGCTTTAGTGCTGGGAGACTTCCCTAATTTAACCATCACCATCTGTCCCTCCCCCTCTGCTCACTCCAACCCCCAACCCTACCTCCCCATTTTTTGGGTGCTGAGCTGCAGGAGGGTGCTTTTGATCCACAGCCTGTCTTTCATCTAGTGCCAAAGTGGGGAGGAGGGCAGACAGGGAATTTCCCCCTGGAAAATCAACCACCCAGGTGTTTTGCTTTGCTTTCCCTCAGGTAGTGAAGTTGGGCTGCAAGGGTTTTACGCAGCCCTGCATACGTGTAAGACAAAATACACAAACTCCACCTCTCTGTGCTTATGATTTTTTTTTAAAAAAAGGTAAGATTCTTGGTTTCCTGTATAACAGAATAGGGTGAAATCTAAAGGATTTCATGCAGGAAGGAAAAATGCAAAATCGGGGGTCCTACCGTATGTTCTCTTGGAGAAGAAATACCTAACTATGGATACAGCTGCACTGTAGATTTAATGCAGTTTGATGCCACATTTACTGCCATGCCTCAATGCCATGTGATTATGGGAGTTTTGTAGTTTTACAGTCTTTAGCCTTTTCTGATGAAAAGTTCTGGTGCCTTACTAAACTACAAAGCTCAGGATTGCATAGCACTGAGACATGGAAATTAATGTAGTGTCAAATTGCATTAATGCTGCAGTACAGATGCCTCTCAGGCCCCTTCCACACAGCTGTATAAAATCCGTACTGAACTGGATTATATGACAGTGTGGACTCAGATAACCCAGTTCAAAGCAGATATTCTGGATTATCTGCCTTAATATTCTGGGTTATATGGTTGTGTGGAAAGGCCCTTGGTTTATGGCAACTGAAATATTCCAAGGACAAAGGGGAGAAATGAGAGGAGGCGAGAGAATTTGATGCCTCACCAAACTACAAATCATAGGATTCCATAGAAGTGAGCCATTGAACTGAAAGTGATGTCAAACTGCATTATTTCTATAGTGTGGAGCCACTTTCATAAAGAGAAGCTGATATCCTATGTTACATCAAATTTAACAGCTTCCATAGTGTCCCCTCTGTATACACATTATTCTACCACTTGTCTCATGCCTGGAATTTTCATATTGCAATTTTTACCCTGATTGGTAGCATGTTTCGCTTAAATGTAAAACTGGTCCCATTGTCTGATGATTCGGGGAGGAGAAGAAAACTCTAAATGTGAAAAAGTTACTTTATAGATTACATCTATAAAGGATTTGGGATGTTGTTGTCCAAAAAAGCAATGTTGACAAGGTCTGAAAGAAATGTATGAGTGGCTAAATTTTATTTTCAGATTCTGACTGGAAAAGCTGAATGAAGTAAAAAAATATGTGTGAAGAAAATTCTGGAAAGGAACATGTGTGCAGAATCTTGAAACGGAAGCCCTTCCTTTTTTGGAACTTACCTCTCTCCATATTGATAGAAATAAAAAATTGCCTGAAACCAACCACAGTTTCATGCTGGACCAGAACATTTAGTCAGGAGCAGAATTCATTGTATTACAGTCTTTCAGGTTCTTGTTGATCATTTTGTCTAGCAAGATGGACTAGTGTATCACACAGTGGTATCATGGTGAATTTTGCAATACAAGCTTTTTTTTGGTCCCGTATTGATTGACTATCATCCATTCTGGCGCCTTGACAGAGTACTGCATATACTTGTGTATATGGCAACCTCAAGGGCAGGTTTGGAGGCCAAAATTATGGATTTTTGTATGACCCATGGATAAATTAAGGCTATTTCACAAAGAGCACCAGACCTGCATCAGAGAATCAGTTGTACTTGCCACCACCATTTTCCCACCCAGGCATCCAAAAAGGCTTTTTGCTACTCCAAGGTGCAGCAGTAACTTACTCCTCAAGAGAAGGCACTAATTTAATGTCTCTGTTCTCTTCTAGGTCCTTAGGCCATGATTTCCTGGGGCCAAAGGCATTGGTTGAACCTGTTCTTACTCCCAACACCATCTGCATGACCCTCCCTTGGCTGAGTCGGCGCCAACTTGGACTCTGCGTCCGCAGCCCAGAAGCAATGGCTTCGGCTCTACAGGGCGTCCACCTGGCCATTCACGAATGTCAGCACCAGCTCCAGCAGAGGCGCTGGGATTGCTCAGACCTCAGTAGTGGAAGCACTATCCTTCTCAACAGCCCCATCCTCAAGAGAGGTGAGGAGGTTTTCGGAAAAAGTCACCCCTTTGTGCCCGATAAATTTTTTTATGAACCCTTTCCTCCTGATAAATTTGTATATAATCCTGGATGTATAGGTACTGTATATAAAACAGGTACACAAATCAAACATTTACTGATAATAAATCCTCATTTGCAGGGCTTGCTAAACAGGCTGATTTTCCTTTTTTATGAAGTACAGTTTTCTGCAGAGTCCATTGCAAACACTGCAACTTGCTGCTAACAGACTCATGTAAATCTACGTGGCATTCAGAAACCTTTCACAGTTGACAATTTTTCTGTGACCATGACATTGAGCATAGAAAACCCCATTTGGAGTTGGGACCCACAGTTTAAGAAGCAGTGCATTTGAGTAGATCTGTTGGGTCAGTTGAATGTATATAAGTGTTAACATGCCAGTCAGCAGTGCATTTAGTGAGTTAACTCTAGTTTAGAGTTGTAGTTGGATTGAGGCCAGGATCTACCACCCTTACTGGACAATGCTAACCACTGCAACTCTACATGATTTTCTCTATTGGGAGTATGCTAAGATCCTGAGATGCAAAAAGTATCCATGAGAAACAGAAAGCTTTTTGATTATGAAATTTATATATTACTTCTGGTACACCAGCAGCTCTTTCTATGTGTGCAGGTGTTCCCTGGTTGCAAAATATGGCTCCAGTTTTGAAACAAGATGACAAAATGTGTCGCAAACTTAACTGTGTTCATTAGTGCTGCCATTGGCTGTATGATGGTCCAGATGTCGGGGTCTACAGCAGTGGTTCTCAACCTCTGGGTCCCCAGGTGTTTTGGCCTTCAACTCCCAGAAATCCTAACAGCTGGCAAACTGGTTGGGATTTCTGGTAGTTGTAGGCCAAAACACCTGGGGACCCACAGGTTGAGAACCACTAGTCTACAGGGGTTTAGCCATGATTTATTTGACACCATTCTTCCTAACATTAAATTTAGGCTGGGAATCTGTAGAGCCCAGGAAGATCCTGATAAAGATTATCAGGCCTGCTATGTTCCTTCATATCATACCTGATTTATGACAACCCTCTCCTGGGGTTTTCTTGACAAGGTTTATTCAGAAGAGGATTGCCATTGCCTTCTTCAGTGTGTGTAATTGCCCACAGTCACCCAGTGGGTGTCCATGACTGATCAGGTATTGACTTCCAGCCTAATAATATGATAACCTCAACATGGTCCTATTGAAGGCTGAAGCATGAGGTTTTTAGACAAATGGATCTAATTTACATATGTTTTAAATGTTATAATGTATTTTAATGATGTGTTTTTATAGTTTTAATTGATGATATGTACTGTTTTTGTTTTATTATTATGTTCTTGGCATTAAATGTTGCCAACTGTTGTAAGCCGCCCTGAGTCCCCCCGGGTGAGAAGGACAAGGTATAAATGCTGGAAATAAATAAATAAATAAATAATTCTAGTCTAACACTCTGGCACACTGGCTGAACTGCCTACTATAATATCTCCTATTAGTACTGACCTGTGTCCAGTCAGATATTCTCAAGGCAGGGAGCTGTGGTCCCCCAAAGGTAATCCTTCCAAAAAACAGCAAGCAATGCTGAGTTTTTTTTTTCTTTTTTGCCAGTTCAGCAAATGAAGAAGAGCTTTTTGGTGTGTGGGTATTAATAAACACTCTATATCAGGAGCCCCCAGACATTTATACCATGGTCCTTCAGACTGTTGGGAGGGCTGGACTATTCTTTGAAAAAGACATGAACCAATTCATATGCACATTGCACATATTTTATTTGTAGTGAAAAAAAATACATGAAAGAACAATACAATATTTAAAATGAAATACTATTTTAACCAATATAAACTTACCAGGGAGCTCCTGGTGGTGTAGCCGATTAAACTGCTGAGCTGCTGAACTTGCTGAACGAAAGGTTGGCGGTTCAAATCCAGGGAGCTGGATGAGCTCCTACTGTTAGCTCCAGCTTCTGCCAACCTAGCAGTTTGAAAACATGCAAATGTGGGTAGATCAATAGGTACCGCTTCTGCAGGAAGGTAACTGTTCTCCATGTAGTCATGCCAGCCACATGACTTTGGAGGCATCTACGGACAATGCCGGCTCTTTGGCTTAGAAATGGAGATGAGCACCAACTCCAGAGTCAGACTTCATGTCAGGGGAAAATCTTTAAACTTTAAACTTAACAATTTTTCAATGGAAAATGTGGACCTGCATTTGCATGGTGAGATAGTCAAGTTAATTGGGATTGCTGTTGTTGTTGTTGTTGTTGTTGTTGTTGTTGTTGTTGTTGTTGTTGTGTGCTTTCAAGTAGTTTCAGACTTAGGGTGACCCTAAGTCTAAAGTTTAGGGCAGGGTGTGTGGAAATGACCTTGGAGGGCCCCATCCGGCCCATAGGCCTTTGTTTGGGGACCTCTGCTCTACATCTTCCTCAGTACCTAGAACAGTGCTTCTCAACTTATGTGTCCCAACCAGTTTACCAGCAGTTAGGATTTCTGGAAGTTGAAGGCCAAAACATCTGGGGACCCATAGGTTGAGAACCACTGACCTAGAGCCTGCCATGATCCACTTGTCCTTTTTTAATGCACACCAAAACCAGGTCTCTCTCATTCCCTCCCTCTATCTCTGGCAAGTCTCCGCCAGGTATCTTTCCCTGGCTGTACGCATAGTGGCCAACACCTGACCCTAAAGGCAAGTTGGCAGGGAGCTCTTTTCTTTTGTCATTAGGATCTCTTTTATTAATGTGGCTTTGAAGAAGGCAGTTCTAAATTTAAACTTCAGATCAAAGCCAGCCTCCTGGGCAGGCAGGAGTTGGAGCAAGCTACAACCTCCAACACCTGGGCCCAGCCATTCCTCCATGTGTCATCATGGCGAGGCTGCGGGTGGGGAAGGGGAAGCCTTTCCTATTTTCTAGGCACTGGGGCAGCCTCTGACATGGAGAAGCAATAGGATGTTTAGATCAATGGAAGGGCTTTGACAGATAAAATAAAGAAGAAAGGAATGCACTGGGTGTAATGGATACACATCCATCCATAACTTAATTGTGGTTGTAGACCAGCCTTTTTAATTAGAAAATGGGCGAGTACAAAACAAACAGGTACGGATCACTAGTCCCAGGCAAATCCCAGCAGCATAGGCTTATTTTTGGTGCTTTCAAAACAGTTCTGACTTATGGTGACCCCTAAGGCAAACCTTTTATGAGGTTTTCCTGGCAGAACTGGTTAATAGGGTTTGCCTTGGCCTCCCTTGCAAACTGAGTGGGGATTTGAACCTTAGTGAAGACTTCCCAGTGCCCTGGTCCAACAATGAAATGATCACACCATGCTGGCTTTGTATGATAGAAATATAAACATCTTCAATAAAGAATCTAATAAAGCCTGCTATTATTGATTAAATTACTAAGAAGGTTAACCAGTCTGTTTCTAACAGCTACACTATTGTATGCACCACCTTAAGTGTCATTTCATTGATAGGATGACTTTGGTGGTGCATACAATGTTTCATTGTTAGGATAGGAGCCGTGGTGGTGAAATTATTATTTTATTTTGTGTCAAAACCATTGCATAATAAATAAGTTTAAAAGTGATAAAATAAAGGAATCACAAGCAGATAAATGTTTTTAGACCAAAAGTGGGCAACAGCAACCGCATTGTCTGCAGCTCCTCCTCGGTACATGAGGCAGGACATTGTGGGCAAGCATACATATGCGGAGTTGTGTTGTCGAAGGCTTTCATGGCCGGGATCACAGGGTTGTTGTATGTCTTTCGGGCTGTGTGGCCATGTTCCAGAAGTATGCGGAGTTGTTTGTTCTGCTCCACAGTCACACAAGGTGGAGGATTCTTCCAGGCAGTGCCATCTTGCCAAGTTGACTTTTGATCTGCCCACTCCGCTTCTGAGTCTGTTTTAGGGACTCAGTTGCCCATTCTTGGTTTGTCCCTGGAGGAAGACCCTCATGGGGGGCCATTGAGTTGGGATTGCCAGGTTTAGCTGCCCAGAGGGACACTCTTGCTCCTGCTGGAGGAACATTAAGAGGAGTGGTGGTTCTCATGAAAATTTTCCTTGATTTGAGTCTACTGGGAGGAGGTTGATAGTCATGCAGTGGGTGGCTTTCACAATGTTTGACCTTATTTCTCTCACAGTTAGCAGTTAAGGCATCCTGTGATTATTCTGCAGGTTTCATTCAGTGCTATGTCCACCTGCTTCACATGGACAGACTTTTGCCAGACAGGACAGGCGTACTCAGCAGTTGAGAAAGACAAGGCCAGGGCTGATGTTCTTATTACTTGTGGGTCTGCACCCCATGCGCTGCCAGTCAGTTTCCGCAGGATGTTGTTGCATGCAGCTACTTTGTGCTTGGTGTTCATGCAGTGTTTCCTATATGTTAGTGTTTGATCTTAGCTGACACCAAGATATTTAGGATGGAAACAGTGTTGGAGCTCTTGGCCTTCCCAAGTAACTTTTACTTTCCTGTTGGCTTTACAGTTACGGAGGTGGAAAGCACACACTTGTGTCTTGGTGGTGGTGAAATGAGTTAAACTCTTATGCCGCTAGACTGCTGACTTGAAGGTTGGGTTGCTGTCCTGAAGGTTGCTGGTTCGAATCCGCGAGATGGGGTGAGCTCCCGTCTGTCAACTCTAGCTTATGGGGACATGAGAGAAGCCTCCCAGCAGGATGGTAACACATCCGAGTGTCCCCTGGGTAGTGTCTCTATAAACAGCCAATTCTCTCAAACAGAAGCAACTTGCAGTATGTTCTCAAGTCGCTTCTGACATGATAAAAAATTGATAGGATCTGGAAGAAAGATGTACTAAAATTATTGGATCTGCCTTAAATTGTTTAAATTGGAGTAATGTATAAAAATATATGTCTTTCTATTATAGGCAGTAGAGAAGTACAGTATAACCCCCATATCCATGGGTGATATATTTCAAAACCCACCACACATACAGTAGAGTCTTGCTTATCCAACATAAATGGGCCGGCAGAATGTTGGATAAGCAAAAATGTTGGATAATAAGGAGGGATTAAGGAAAAGCCTATTAATCATCAAATTACGTTATGATTTTACAAATTAAGCACCAAAACATGTTTTACAACAAATTGACAGAAAAAGCAGTTCAATACACAGTAAAGTTATGTAGTAATTCCTGTATTTACGAATTTAGCACCAAAACATCGCAATGTATTGAAAACATTGAGTACAAAAACACTGACTACTAAAAGGCAGACTGTGTTGGATAATATAGGATGTTGGATAAGTGAAGGTTGGATAAGTGAGACTACTGTACCTAAAACTGTATAATAATGAATCCTAAATTTTGTCTTTATTTCCACTAGAAACATACCATAGAATAGTACTGGAGCACCTAGATAGGCCCACAAACAACTCTGAAGAGAATATGTTCTGGATGTGGGTAAATGCTGCTGTGAATATCAAATCCATGGATAAGGGAGTCGGCCGTAGTGTGCATTTTAAACTTTCAGTCATAACTGACTGACAAGAACAGGCACATTTGGAGTAAGGGGCTCTCTCTTTTAAGAGGACCTCTAGAACAATTAAATGAACCTTCAAGCCTTAAAATCATCATTGAAAAGTGCAGGTTCTGTGGTATTTAGGGACCTCTAGGGCTTAAAAATAATTGTCCACTTTCAAAACTATTATTCCTACTTACCAGATAACTCAAAATGTGTGCCTTATCTTCCCAAAGAGTTATATACCTGATCTTTGGTCTGATTATCTTTTTGGCTTTGGAGAATCCCAGGTGTAATAGAGCTGATGGGGATTAGTTGTGTTCTAGGAATGATGCATATCAAGATAAGTATCATGTTGAGGCAGAGGACTTACCAACATTCCCAAACAAATGCATACTGATTGAGAGAGATTCCTGTAACACAGATTGGGATCTGAAATGGCAATCCTGGGAGGATTTATGAGCACAATTGAAACCAGCTAACCCTATCTCTAAGTTGACATGTTTATGTTTGCATTGTAGAGCAATGGGTTAAACTCTTGTGCCAGCAGGACTGCTGACCCACAGGTTGGTGGTTAGAATAGGGGGAGAGCAGATGAGCTCCATCTGTCAGCTCCAGATCTCCATACAGGGACATGAGACAAGCCTCCTGCAAGGATGGTAAAACATAAAACTTTCAAGTGTCCCCTGGACAACGCCCTTGCAGATGGCCAATTCTCTCACACCAGAAGCAACTTGCAGTTTCTCAAGTTGCTCCTGACACAAAAGAAAAGCGAGCCACAGGTATGCTGGTTTCATAGTACCACCACATCACCTGAATGCATCTGCTTTTATCTGATTTCAAATTCTAAGAAGTCAAGCTTAGTTGATATTTGGACAGTAGATATATGCTGCCTTGAATCCTTAGAGAACTACTATTGCCAACTAGAACTGACAATATTACGCTATCAGTGGTTCTCAACCTGGGATTCCCAGATGTTTTTGGCCAGAAATCCTAACAGCTGGTAAACTGGCTGGGATTTCTGGGAGTTGTAGGCCCAAAACATCTGGGGACCCCAGGCTGAGAACCACAGTGCTAGATGAAGCCAAGGTCTGCTTCAATATAAGGCAGCTTCATGTGTTCTCTAGGGAGCTTTTGGAATTGTAGTTTTGTGCAGGCAGGAAACTTCTAATTGATTTTTTTAACACCCCCCCCCCCCTCACAAATTCTTGCTTTCCTTTGGGAAAGCAACAATAGTTATGTAACAGCTTGCTAACCATTGAAATCCTAAAATGTATTCCTCTCGACTCCAAAGGTGCGTGAATAGTCACAATGATTTCATTATTCTTTGATATGAAATAGAGCATAGAGATAATGTTTTTCAAAAAAGTGTTTTCTGGGTCAATAAGAACATAAGTGCCAGCATCATGTTGCAATAATTAAGAAAATCAGGAGACTACGATATAAGTCATATTTGCTCATTATTTGTAAAAATAGTTAATTATGAATACATTTAGGGAATTTGGGTCTTTTGGTGAGGTCATGTGCATTATGAAAGTGGATATATTGTAAAGATTAGAATTTTAAAAATTAGAGCCAGCATTGGTTTGAACATTAGATTCTGTTGAACATGGAAACTTGCTGGATGACTGTGGGTCACACACTTTCACCCCCCATGAAATCCCAAGATAGGATCACTTTTTGGCTACCATAATTCAGAAACAACTTGAAGGAACAAAACAACAACAAAAAGGAATAATATGTTAGTCGTGTGTTATTTGTAAAGTAGTAAGTAATGGCTGGTGCATTAAAAAAAAAAAAACCAAGAAACAGACCCTGCAAAACATTTAAAAACCAATCTTCTAGGATCTGATCTAAACAATGATAATCAGCGCACACATTGCTAAAAAGCACAATCCTGCATTCCCTCAACATATTTAATCTTAGTCCATCCTGATGAGAAACCCTTTATGACAGTCCAAAAATACTCAAGGACTTTGGCACTGGACACAGGGAAGGGCACACGTTCATTACAGTGCAGCTGCGGATGCTCTAACTTGGCATAGTAGTGGTATTACTAAGAGGATGTTCTCAGCTGATCTTCAGCATGGCTCCATATATACAATGACATCACTGCACAAGCAACAGGAGCAGAGCATGGAAGAAAAAAGTCCCTCTGCTTTTAGGATGGGATGGTGATGGTTCGTTGTTTGAAACAGCATGTTAGGTTGGAGAAAACTATGTGGACAATATGGCAACAATCAGACAAGAAGGTTTGGAAGGTTATTCCAATGGTTAAGAAAGGGAAGGAAAAGCACCCTGAATAGCTGTTGCTTTCGGTTTCTTCCTCCAAATAAGAGATGCAGAGGAAAGGGTGAGAGATCAGCAACTCTGTGCACAAATCCTTGATTTGGCTTGAGCAAGTAGTTGGATAATTTTGCTTTCTTTGATAACTAAATGGGGAACATTTCAGCCCTGAGCAGGGGTCACAGTACAGAGCATGTGTAGTACAGAGTACAAGTACAGAGAGTGTTACTGGAAAATATATCGATATCTATGAAGCAATTTTTTGGCCAATGCGTCTTATTAACATGCTACTTTTAAATCACTTTTAAAAATAAAAAACAGTGTTTATAAACATCAGAAATAACCTCCGACCTTCCTCCAAATTATCCTCAAATATACAAACTTGTTAATGCAAAACACTTCACAATTTACCTTGTTTTCATTAAAATGCTTAATGTAATGGTGTTGGACTTTACCTCCAACTGCAAAGCAAGGGACAATGGGATTACTCTCATCATCCTAAGGGATCTCCAAAGATCACAGTGGGTCCGAAGAGGTTGATTCTGTCTATTGGGCATATTTCTCCTACATGTTCAGACCTAGACCCAATGTTGGGATACCTGTTTCTTCCTCCTCCTCCTCCTCCTTCTGGGTTTGGTTATTTAACTGTCTCCAGGTGCACCGTCCAACCTCCTTTTCCCTCCCATGTGCCTTTTCTCCATAGGCTTCCGCGAAAGTGCCTTTGCCTTCTCGTTGCTGGCGGCCGGGGTGACTCACGCTGTGGCCACCGCTTGTAGCCTTGGGGAGCTTCATGGCTGTGGCTGTGCCAGGCAAAGCACCGAGAACCAGAAGCTGAAGCTCAGCCAACTGCAAACTCTCAGCAAGGGCAAGAGCCTACCCCCCGTGCTGTCCTCCTGGTGGGGGGAACCTGGCCCCCAAGACACCTGGGAGTGGGGGGGCTGCAGCACAGACTTTGACTACGCCCAGAGATTTGCCCGGCACTTCTTGGACCCTCGGGGAAAACCACGCGATGCTCATGCACGGATGCAGCTGCACAGCCACCGCATAGGCAGGAAGGTAGGAGATTCTCCAGAGCAAAGGACAGGATTTAGGAACTTGGGGTTGGTAGTGCAAGTGATAATAACTGCCATAGCTAAAGGGCAGGGCTGGGAGCATCTGGGAGACAGTGGTCAGGACCAAGCATTGCTGTGGACATCCCATGTGGCCTGTAATACAGGCATGCTATGATGTCTGGTGTCATATTTCACATCCTCAGAATTGCAAGATTTTTTAGAGAAAAATGTGAGGTGATGTAAAATGATTAAGCAAAGCAGACTCCTATCTGATACTTTATTTGAGTATTTCTAAATGATATGTTAGGGTATTGTGGTGGAGGAGTGGGCAGAATGTAGATTGGGATGTAGCAGCAGACCTTTGGTTGATTACCAGTCAATCAGGAAGGATTTCTGACCCCTACATTTTCTACAATAGTAAAAAATAAAATGACTATCTGAGAACTATGGGCCCTTTCAGTGCATATCTTCAGCTTTCAGATAGTGGTCAGAAGTGGTCAAAATGTGGCATCTAGCCATTTTATTTCCCACCAAATACCCTCAAATACCCTTTTGAATACTTAAATGACATTTCTATTATTTATTTATCTATTTACAGTATTTATATTCCGCCCTTCTCACCCCGAAGGGGACTTATGGCAGATCACAATGTGCACATATAATGGAAAACATTCAATGCAATATAAACATAGAGACAGAGACAGAGACGCAGAGGCGATTTAACATTCTCCAGCTTCCAGCTTCCTGGGGAGATGCTCGATTCCGGCCACAGGGGGAGCATCTGCTTCATCATCCACTGTGGCATCTTGATGGATACTTCCTCATTCCAAATGGGAACTGGATGATTTTTATGGTGTTGTAAATTAGTTAAATTTGCCTCCCTGCAAAGCGGTACCTAAATTCCTACTTGATAGATGCAACTATCTTTCGGTTGCTTAGGTCAACAACGAGCAGGGGCTATTTTTTATTTTAATTATTGAGTGCTCACTCTGACACGGGCTGGCCTCAAACTCACGACCTCTTGGTCAGAGCTACTTAACCAGCTGCGCCAATATGGGAAGTTAATCAGAAGTGATATATGCATCTCTTCCTGTTGTTAAAAAAGTCCTCTCTTGGGCCTAAAATGGCCAGGAGGGGCAAACAACTTAGCAAAAATGCCCCTAGAGGGTGTTTGGGGAGAAATATGGATTTATTTGTAGGAGGAGGAATTTTTTTGCTTCTCCAAGGTACTATAGGAATGAGTAGCAGGCAGCCCACAGGTGACATTCAGTGCTTTTGTCCAGTTTTCATTCTTACTGTGAAACATTGTCACATAGGACTATGTAATATCCATACATTGATTTAGAAGACTATTAATGCTGCCAGAAGCACCTTGGAAATGATAAACCATTCCTAAACATGAAGGCACATGTTGTGCCTGGGATTTTTTTGTAATTAAAAAACCCTGTTAAAGGCAAAATTTGGGATTTTTGCATCTTCTTGAATTTAGTGGATAGGAATGGGTGGAAATCTGGCCTCTTGACTGCTCTCAACTGGTGGATTCATGCATCAATTCTGGTATTTTAGCCCCCTTCCACACAGCTGAATAAAATCCCTGATTTTCTGCATTGAATTGGAATATATGGCAGTGTGGACTCAGATAACCTAGTTTAAAACAGACACTGGGATTTTCTGCCTTGATATTCTGGGTTATATGGCTGTGTGGCAGGACCCACTGTCTGAACCTTAAAGGAGCTGTCCAAGGTGCTGCCTTTAAGGCAAGGGTTCTTAAACCTTTTCAGCCAGTTTCTCATGAAGCCCCAAGAAATGTTATGGTATATTATATTATATACAATGTATCTATATCAGGAATGGACAAACGTTTTGAAAAAAAATTGTTTTAAAATTGGACAGACGGACTAGGCCAGTGGCAAATGGATGAAAAATGTTTGTGTGAACTAATTGGGAAAAAATGAACAAATTCCTATTCACACTGCACATATCTCATTTGTAGTACAAAAAAGAAATAAAGACAGCAAGAATAATAAAATATTTAAAATGAAGAACCATTTTAACTAACATAAACTTAACAGTATTTCAGTGGAAGGTCTCAGGGGCCATCCAGTCCAATCCCCTTCTGTCATGAAGAAAAAGCACAATCAAAGTACCCTCAACAGATGGCCATTCAGCCTTAATAACAACAACAACAACAATAACAATAATAATGATTTTGTGACATGAAATCCAGCATATATATCTCATTTGCTGTGTCATACTACGTTTTTGTGTCAATAATAATAATAATAATAATAATAATAATAATAATAATAATAATAACAACAACAACAACAATAGCAGAAAACCCAGGGGCCATCCAGTTCAACTCCCTTCTGCCATGCAGGAAAAGCACAATCAAAGTGATGGGAGAGAAATAGGGTTCTGAAAGCAAGCAAGGTGAGGGGGAAAGGATCTGGGTGGTAAGGGAGATAGGGAAAAGGGCTTTTGGTGGCGAAGGAGATGTGGGGAGGGGGAGGAGCAGAAAAAAGGAGGAAAAGCTTGGAGGGGGAAGAGGAGGAAAGCATGGAGCCCCCCAGTATGCTTCGCAAAGCCCCAATGGCTCCAGGGACCACATTTTGAGAATCATTACTTTAAGGGATCACTGTTGTGTACCTTCAAGTCATTTCTGACTTATGAGGTTCCTAAAATGAACCAATTGCTGGGCTTTCTTGGAAAAAATGTCCAGAGAGGGTTTGGCCTTGTCTCCATCTGAGGCCGAGAGAATGTCTCTTGTTCAAGTTCACTCAGTGGGTTTCAATGGATTCAGAGTCATAATCCAAGACTCAAACCACTATATCATGCTGGCTCTTCTTTAAGAAGCTTGCAATATAGGCTTGCAATGTCAGACCTAACTTAGGCAGAGTTGAGCAAAATGCTCCCCTCATGTCACAGAATGGACCCTCAGTCTCCATCTCAGTTTTTCAAAGTATGCCATTCAAATCATAAATAAACACAATAAACAAAGACCTCTCAAGACAGTGCTCTTGCTTTGAGAATTTTGCACAAAGAAATGGAGATGAGGGGATAGTGCCTGAGATTCCAGGTCGAACCTTGAGATAGTTCAGTTTCTTCCATTTGGACTAGAGCGGAGTGTACCTCCTTCTACTCAAATTGTTTGGTAGATAATTCTGCCTATCTTTCAGATAAAGGAATTCAATTATTTGCAATGTTCTTTGTCCTCAAAGAATTGGCGCAGTGCATCTCTATAGGAAATGTTTTAGGTGTGCCTCCTTCCAATCAGAAAACCAATTTAGAAGGGCAGCCCAGGCAGAAATGCAAGAGACTGGCATTTGAACACGTATGCCATGCTTAGGTACCACAAACCACAGCCTTTTTGCATATAAAAATACAGCAACCCTGGGGTTCTAGTTCAAATATATGGCATAGGGATCAGAAATGTGGGGAACCAGCCTACAAACTGATTGTCCTCTTAACACCCTTAAAATTAATCAATGTGCAGAGAGATCAGGAGCCCTCGGTGGTGCAGTGGATTAAACTGCTGAGCTGCTGGACTTGCTGACTGAAAGGTCGGCAGTTCGAATCGGGGCAGCGGGGGGAGCTCCCGCTGTTAGCCCCAGTTTCTGCCAACCTAGAAGTTCACAAACATCCAAATGTGAGTAAGTCAATAAGTACCTCTCCAGCAGGAAGGTAACAGCGCTCCATGCAGTCATGCCGGCCACATGACCTTGGAGGTGTCTATGGACAATGCTGGCTCTTCGGCTTAGAAATTGAGATGAGAACTAACCCCCAGAGTCAGACACGACTAGACTTTATGCCAGGGGAAAACCTTTACCTTTACAGAGAGATCAGAAACCCAGTTGTCCTTGTTCATATTTAAATCCAAGTTCAGTTAGAAGAATTTGCTTTCCCCTTTTCTCCCAAATTCATTCTAGATTTTCTGCAGATTCTTCATAGACACTAGAGGGCTGTAATGTGCACAGGCTTAGTACAGACGTAAAGACTAAAATGAGCCACAGCGCGAGCTTCAAATTCTGGTAATATCTTGAACATCATCACCAGTGATGGCTCATTCTGGGTGTAGGCATCCCTCTATTCCAAGGGTGGGGAATATTTGGCCCGCTAAACAGCTTTAGACTATGTTCCCATAATCTTTTATCATTGGCTGGACTGGCTGGAAGCCCAAAATATCTGGAAAGCCAGAAGTTCTCCACCCCTGCTCTTTTCCTTCCTTATGGACAAAAGTCATAGGTGGTTGGCAATAACTGTGAGAACAGCAGCAAGTTCAATTCAATAACAGAAGTGCCAATAAGTACTGGGGTTCTACAGACCTTGGGAACGTGAGTTTGTGGTGGCAGTTTACCAGCTGTTAGGATTTCTGAGAGTCGAAGGCCAAAACATCTGGGGACCCAAGGTTGAGAACTACTGATCTACAGATTCCCAAAGATATGTTCTCTGTAGGAACCTCTAGGTCTTCCATAGTGATTCTATGGCCAATGTCTGGAAAAAATATTACTGAGGACTGAGTGATCCCTAGAGAGAACATTTTAATCAAACCCACAAAAGTCGAACCCACATATGTGGAGGGCTAACTGTAGAGCTAAATGAGGGGAAAGTTTGCACAATAGCAGAGGCAAGGGTTTTCTTCCTAGAAAAAAATAATATGTTTTCCCATTTAGGAAATTTGCTTTTTTAGGGTTGCAAGATTCAAACTACAGATAGCACCTGTTCCAAGGGGTGCTTCTTATGCAGACAGGTAACAAGCCACACCTGCCAAAATTCTCTTTTGCCACCCAACCCCTCAGGAGCCCTCTTCAGTTTTCTGTGTGGAGACCTTATTTGAATACCTAGGGAAAGGGAATATCCACAACCAAAGTGTTATCTTAAGGGAAATGGATGCAACAATGGAATAATTGTTGGAACTTTCCTAACGTTTCATGTTGGCGACACATTTTTTAGACATGCATCATTTTGGAACACAGTAATTCAGTTTTACTAGCGAACAGAAGGTTAAACCAATCTATATATATAAAAGGGTAATGAAATTTCGGCCTAGGACAAAACAACAAAACTACATATCCCAGAAACACTAAACTTGGCAGCACAACCCCTCATCCATGCCTCTACGTTCATACAACAAAAAGAAATGAAATATAAAGTCCTAATTAGAGGGAGTGGAATAATTGTTTTTATCCCATTGCTGCCAGTTAGATGGCTAAGCTCCACCCACTTGGTCTGCTGTCAGTTAGAAGGCTAAGCTCCACCCACTTGGTCTCCTAGCAACCCACTCAGCCCAGGGCCACTTCAATCAGATTACAGATTATCTGATTTCAACTGGATTATATGGCAGTGTAGACTAAAGATGAGCACCAACCCCCCAGAGTCAGACACGACTGGACTTAATCTCAGGGGAAAACCTTTACCCTTTACCTTAACTACCACCAATTCCTCAATACTTTATTTCCCATACCATCATACTTCACCACAGCAATGCGTGGCCATGCACAGCTAGTCCCTTATAAGAGATACAAACACATATATACATTGTAATGATGAAATGTATGGAGACACAACACATCTTTCATTTATATTTTTAAATATATATATGATTTGTAAGATAATAACGTACATTTTCAAGATATTTAGTCATTTCTTGTTATGTTGGCCTGACACACTGGCACACTGTTGCTGACACACTAATATGCTGCAACACAGAGTTTAGAAAGTTCTGGAATAATACATGTGTAGTTATAGTGTGTTAAAGCACTGAGCTGCTGAACTTGCGGACCAAAAGGTCCCAGGTTCAAATCCCGGGAGCGGAATGAGCTCCTGCCAACCTAGCAGTTCGAAAACATGCAAATGTGAGTAGATCAATAGGTACCGCTCAGGCAGGAAGGTAACGGCGCTCAATGCAGTCATGCCGGCCACATGACCTTGGAGGTGTCTACGGACAACGCTGGCTCTTTGGCTTAGAAATGGAGATGAGCACCAACCCCCAGAGTTGGTCCCGACTGGACTTAACGTCAGGGGAAACCTTTACCTTTTACTATAGCAAAGCAATGTAAACAATAAAGTCACTACAAACCAAACCCAAGTTAATTGTTTGTTGTTTCTGCCCACTTCTTCCTGATGTGGAGCCCTATGAATTTTCCTTTTTCTCTGCATACTGCTGTGGTTTCTTTCTAATATAGAATCTTAGTCTATTTAGAAAATAATGACAACTCCCATGGTAGATTTGTGGCTATATAAGAGCAGTAAAATCACCTTTACTTTTCTGAATTATTAGATCATTACTGCATTTTTATATTCTGTCTTCCCATCAAGGGACTCCAGGGTGGTATGCATTAGGACTGAGGATTTGGGTCTATCCAGATGTTGTTGGATGGCAGCTCTTAATAGAAGAGCTATTGGCAAAGGATCATGGGAGCTGCAGTCCAACAGTTCTAAGGATCACATGTAGCCCATCTTTGGAGTACAGGATTCCTCCCCTCACAAAATCCTTTCTGATAGAATAGGCTGAGAAAAAGTGATTGGTCTAAAGTTATCCAGTAATATTTCACAGTAGTGTCTTCTCTGTCTTTGACACAAAATATCTGTTGTAATTTAAGCTTTTGTACAGCAAAAACAAGTCAATTGTGAGTCTCAGCCCACTCACAAGTCTTAGACATTGCCCTCTTCCTTTTCTAATTATCCCACATACAAAAGCTTAATGATAGTTAATGCAACAACAGAAATCAGTGCTTTTAGAAATGGTTTAACAGAATTATGTGGGGTATCTGCTGCATTTGGCTTTTTAGGAGATTGACAGTGCAAGCCCTACAGGCCCTACCAATTCCAAAGGCTGTCACACCACCCTAATTTTTTTTTTAAAAAAATACTATGTTGTTCAGCTGAGACATCCTAAACTTTAAAGTGGCTAAATATTATATTCTGGGAGGCTCCCATCACACACACAAAATCAAGAAAATATTCCCCGATAAGTTGCAAGAACAACCAGGATCAATGCTAATTTACTTCCAATCACCCGAAATGGCTAATGTAGTGAGACAGTGGGTCCTTCTAGGCAAAGCACCGAGTCTCTTAAAAACTGGCTGATGTATACTCTTGTGTACAGAGTATAAGAGAGGATACTTCACTCCAAAATGAAGGTGCCACTCTGTGCAGTTCTTGAGCTGTTCAAGTGGTTTGCTTGTTGCAAAGGCCATAACTTCTTGGAAAGAGAATTAGTTGTAACTATGCATTGTCAAAGATACAGTAACTTATCTCAGGGTGGTGGCAGTATAGATTCAATTCCATACTTCTCATAGTCATTCCCAAAGCTGGCACATGCTTCACTTGATTAAAGTCACTGGTTTTTTAGTCATCTTCAACAGGGGGACAAAATAGAAAGAGCAGTTCCATGCAGCAGAGGGTAACCATATGTTTTCTGACTTCTAAATCTTTCTTTCTTCCTCTGACAGGTTGTATCAGAGCTGAGACAGCGAAGATGCAAATGCCATGGTCCCTCAGGGAGCTGCCACTTCCAGACGTGCTGGTTGGCACCTCCTGACTTCCAGCATGTGGGTTCTGACCTAAGGGAACAAATGGACCAGGCCATATTCTTGCGGCCCCACAATGGCAACTCTGGAGCTTTCCGGCCACGACTCCACAGTTCCCGCCTGGCCAAGCACCTCATTTTCTATGAACCCTCGCCTGATTTCTGTGAGCCTGACCAGAGTCTGGGTTCATCAGGCACCCGTGGCCGCTTGTGCATCAAGGGAAGCATGAGGTCGGATGGCTGTGGCAGCCTGTGCTGTGGCCGTGGCCACAATGTGCTGCAGGAAATGCGAACCCAGCGTTGCCATTGCCGCTTCCACTGGTGCTGTCATGTGCAATGTGAGGAGTGTCCTGCCACGGAATGGATCAGTGTCTGCAAGTGAATGGGGGGCAGTTCCCCAATGACTGTGCTGCTACATGGGATATGGAGTCCCACAAAGGATCATGTTCCTGGCAGGATGAACATCAAATATACAGCTGCCAGCATCAGTCTGCATAAGCAGACATGGAGCTTTTGGATAGAGCCACACCTCAGAAGGCAACATTCCCCAGTGACTGATACTGTTCTCCTATAAGGTCGTTGAAGATGCTGGGTATCTTGGCCTCTCTTAGTCCAGAATGAGAGTCTGTCTGCAAACAAATGGCACTTAGAGATGGGAATTCTCCATTCTGCATGGAAGATTCTATAAAAGCTTGCCGAAGTTCTGTTTTTCTGTGGTGGTGCAATTTGTCTGACTTTTTTTGCAGCAAAAGACCATCCAAAATTAAGGGGGAGGTAGGGATACAGTGTAGAACATGGAAGTCCCATTGCTTTCCTTTTAAAATATCTGTTGTTGAATGGACCAGCAGAAAAGCTAAAACAAGTGGCAAAGATCCTAGGCTGGGTTTCTCCAGGACTCAGGAGAGTGTGGGAGACTGTGGACTTGTTAAAGCCAGACTATTGGTTCCAGAGACACAATATAGCCAGTGAAGAAGGATGCCCAGCATGAAACCTTTGACCAGTCAGCGTGTGAGCATGTGTTTACATATGCATTGATTAGGCGGGGGGAAACACACCGTTACCTCACACTCTTTGAGGATGCCTGCCATAGATGTGGGTGAAATGTCAGGAGAGAATGCTTCTGGAACATGACCATACAGCCTGGAAAACTCACAGCAACCCAAACACACCATTCTTTGCAAATACTGCAGTTGCATACCCTCCAACTGCCTTTATTTGGCAAGGAGAGTCCTTATTAATTCTCCGTCAGTACATTTTTCCAATAGCTTTTTAAATGTCCCAGTTTCTCTTTTCTCCTCCCACTTTCCCTTTCCCCCCACCTTATATTAATTGCCTCAAAATTAGTTCAAACTGCTAAAGCAGTTTGCTCTCAATTTAGTAGAGGAGGACAGAAATGTTGTCCTTTCCAGTTGGCTTTCCTAGCTTGTGTCTCTCCTGGCTTGTGTGTCCTTCCTCAAGCCTTTTGCCATCTTAGTCACACTCTGATCTTGCTTGGCCACATGTGCCCTAGTTTTCATCTGCAAAATGTTGTTGGGTGTGTAGTTGTTCAGAACAACAAAAACAGCTAATCGATAACAGCAATGCCAACAAAAGGGCACTGGAATCTACTCCTACATGGCCTCCATTCTTCTTTCTTGAATTATATCTGTAAAGTCTTTTAAAGTGCGGGAAATAAACTCAGTTCAGGATAGCCAGGTTTATGGCCACTTTCACATGCCTAGGTATATGCAGGATAGGCAGGCAATTAGGTTCAAGCTATAATGCTGTCCTGGGTGAACCTACACTTATCACACTGGGGCTTTAAAGTGGGCGGCCCCATTCTTCTGATGTCTGCAGAATCCTGGGATATGTAGTTTGCGAAGGCAAGCACCTCTCTAGCTGAGTTTTCAAAATGCCCCACTCTAAACTACATTCCCCATAATTCTGCAAGCACCAGAAGAATGGAGCTGCATGCATTAAAGCCACAGTGTGACAACATGGTTAGAATCATGGACTTGAGTCCAGCCTTCTTCCATTGCAACTTTTACAGCAGACCCAAAATCATACAACTGCTGTTTAAGATTGCCCAGTGAAGAAAAGTATAATTTCTTATGTATATTTACCAGGATGGCAGACCTTGTGCAAAAAAAAATGCACCAACCACCGAATCTTGCACCATCAGCCCATTCATTTGGTAAAACAAAAGCAAAATAAAAAGATTGTAAATTGTAAGAGGCGGGACTTGTGAAAAGCCAAAGGGACTAAACCAAAAAACACACAAGATGTCAGCTAAGAGAGATGGGCATCTTTACCTCACAAGAGAGCTGATTAACATTTAAGTCGGGGTTCTATTGTACAGGAGATAAAGGTTTCCCCCTGACATTAAGTCTAGTTGTGTCTGAGTCTGGGGGTTGGTGGTTATCTTCATTTCTAAGCCAAAGAGCCGGCATTGTCCATAGACACCTCCAAGGTCATGTGGCTTGCATGACTGCATGGAGTGCCGTTACAGGAAGACAAGAGCGCAATATACAAAACAGTTTCTAGAATGGCTGGGGTCAGAAAAAATACATTTGCCATCATATTTGACAGGAATGGTATAGAAAGGGAAATGACCTTCATACATATATCAGTGAAGACAGACTACTTTGCTCGCTGACTATTCCTAGATGAAACTTTCCCCTTTTAAAGCCTGTTCTGCTAAGGTGGCCACCAGTTCATCTCGCAGGGCCATAGGATAGCCTTTCTCTAAATAGCCATGCTCAAAATGTCTATTTCCCACTGCTTCTTTTCTGTCTTCTTAAACAAGAAACTGGAGAAAAAGGAAAATCCTACTGCAAATAAATCTTGAAATAAAAGAAGCCAGGGCAGGAGAGAAATATATTTTCCCCTTTTCCATACAACTCCATTCATAGATACAAAGTGAACAAAAGGGGAGTGAACCTGGAAACTTTTCAGGGGAGAAGGGATTTGGGTGAAGCAGAATTAATCCAATAGTTCAATTCTTCTTATTTTCCCAAGACCCAGGACTGGAGAAGGAGACTTGTTTTCATTATTAAGGGATTGTTTTCCCTTGGAGTCTCTGAAATATAAGCAGCTCAAGCAGATGCCTGTTCAGTTGTGCTATCCTTAATGGTATAAGGAAAAGGAATCATTACACTAATATCCACTACCACACTCCTGTACAATGTATAATTATACATTATAATTGACACCTTCCAAGCTGCATGCAGGGACACTGACAAGTTCAATTGTCTCACAGATGTTAGAGAGGGAGCAAATTCCCTATTTGAATGAATTACCTAGATATATGTGTGTTTGCTCATTTTCATTCACATGTATAAAATAAATTTCAACTGTACAGTAGGGAGGAACACCAAAGGTGATCTTAACCTGCCCTCAATATACCTACTGGTAAAATAATCCTGATAGATGGTGATGCAATCTTTGATTAAAATGCGCAACACAGGCAAGACCACTAGCTGTGTTGGTGCCTTTGTTTTTATTCAAGAGCATGAGAAGAGGTGTGTATCTGCATGAGTGTGCACAAGATTGCACTATCCTGCTGCTATTGCATTAAGATTTGTCTTGACTCAGTTTTCGGGCACTACAATTCCCAGAATTACCCACATATGATGCTGCTCAGGAGATTCTTGAAACCAGTCTAAAAGATAACATGCCCAAGATTAGCAAAAACTAGTATGTGTGGGTAGGTGTGGGAGAGAAATGTTTGTACATACATGCATTCACCAGCCTATTTCAGGAGTAACACAAGGACAGTTGTCAAGTTTCTACTACAGATAAATGACACAGAAATGTCTAGAAAAGCTCTATGTATGTGAGATGCCTGATATCAACAGGATCATGTGTATGCCATAAGCCAAGGGTATATGTTTCAGTTTGGCTACAACTGTGCAACCAAATGGATCATCTCAGGATTTTCCAGCACATGCCTGTGAGTGTTCAGTAAATGTGGGAAATGCATGTGATTGTGTGTATGGGATCAGCATGTGTGTGCAAAAAAGTCATATGTCTCAGTGCCAGAACATATCTTTCCAACCCAGACCGCAGCCTCTAGAAATTCCTGCTGCCTTCTGTCAGGCCCTGGCTCTGATCGCAGGGAAAGGCGCTTGCTGCAGCCAGCTCTATAGGGTGATTTACTATGTGGCCACTGCAAGGTTGCAGTTTGAGTCAGTCCTGGGATGATGCGTACTTCCAGATGGAACCAATGCTCAGAGGTCTTTCCAATGCCTCTGAATGAAAACATGCCCCTACACAAGGAGGTCTTTGGATTAAAATGTGTGTGTGGGAAGTGGGAGCGGAAACACTCTCC
This sequence comes from Anolis carolinensis, assembly GCF_035594765.1. Lineage (NCBI taxonomy): Eukaryota > Metazoa > Chordata > Lepidosauria > Squamata > Anolidae > Anolis > Anolis carolinensis. The sequence goes on along the minus strand of NC_085842.1, from coordinate 157,230,528 downwards.
ATTCAAGTGACAATTATTCATTCCACCAGGGGGGGAAAGACCCCTGACAATAGGACTGTGTGTGAGTCGATTTAGCCCTCGGGCAACAACTATGTTTGCATGTAACCTTACTCACTTTAAGGCTGGGAAAGGAGATTTTGGGCAAGACTGCTTGAAGACATCATTCCTCCACCCAGCACTCGCTACATATTTTGGACTACAACAGTTATCAGCTCCTGCCAATATAGCAATTATCAATGATGCTAGGAGTTGTGGTTTTCATACTGTGACTGTAGAGCCACTTCCGGAAAGTTTGTTTGCACTTATATATATTATTGTCACTGAAATGACTCAGTGAGGAAGGAAAGTCACTTCATCTGTACTCAAAGACATCTCTTTACTCATGTTCTGAGATCCTTCTGTGATGTTAAAAAGGCAATGTCTGAGAATCAAACTTGACTTAAATATTCCTCCCATTCCACTTCTTTGATGTGCTGTGAGAATCATTAGCTTTGCCCATTTAAAAAGGTGCATTTTATAAATAGCTAATCAACATAAACTATCTAAGTGAATGAATGTGTACATAAAATTAACCGAACTGCTTTTATGATAATCAAACTATAAAGAGGAAGAAGAAGTGAAGTAATGTGGAAAGGGGACAGCATGATATTTGCACCAACTGATCTCATAAAAGCCTTTATGTGTGCCTGTGTGTAAATACATGCACATACCAATGACGGCTTTTATAATGACAGGAAACTAAATGCATTCTAGGTTCCAGTCTGAACTTTAAAGGATCTGTTTATGATACTGAATCACCATTCGGTTCAGGACCTTGGCTAGCACCAGTAATGTTTGGCCATGGGCAAGCATTCAGACCTATTTCACTGCCCCACTGACATAGAAATCATCAGCCACTGCTAGTATATATACATAGGAGAGGAAGGAAATGGGAACAGATAATAGGATGTAGTTTGGACTGTACCACATCATGCAGTTTTCTGTAGGAAATGATACACACTTGTACGTTTGAAGGTATTGTGAGTTCCAGGTGGAAAATGTCCACGCATTTCCAGCATGCTCCCTATTGAAAATGTGTCAGAATGAGGCAAGCATTTTATGCTCGAAGTAGTATAAAAATGTGACAAAACTGATTTGAATGGAAGACCATTTTATCTTGCGGGAAGGGGGCTCATGCTGTGTCGCTTTTTCATCAGCATCTAGTTTTCTTTCTCATTTGAGAAAATTAGATGCTGATGAAATTTGTAAGTGATACTATGGGATATTTATTGTCCTCCCCATGCACTGTGACCTGAAAGACCATAGAGACCGAGTTCCTTTGAGACGGCCTTTCTGTGATGCAAAGGCAGTGGTCCTCAGCCATTTGCCAGTGTCCTCATTCTGGTCCCAACCCAAAAGGGACCCTCCGAGCTCTGAGTCAGGCTGGACCAGATCTCCTTGGTGAACTCAACTTGGTCTCCACCCGCAGCCATGACTTCATTTCATGAGTGTCTCTGTGCACTTCATCAGGGAGTGGTTTTGTTTGGAGAAATCAGTCAACTGTGCATGTGAAGACAGCGGGTGAGTGCAGTAGGGAAAAGAGGTGTATCAGTGTGTGTGACATTACTCCAACAACCATCTCAATGTAGGGCTGGAGAGGGAGGAGGACAGTGTGCCAATTTCCATCCATCTCTGTTGTGGCACAGCAGTTGTGTACCTTTAACATGCAGGCTTCCAGATATTCCTGGACTGCCACTCTCAGCATTCTCCATCAGAGTGATGGGATTTGCGATCCTACAACATATGGGAGATGCATAATTCCCATCCTCAATCATACATCGACAGCATAAGTAGATTTGGTGGTGGCCACTGGCCATGAATGAATATGTGTGATGCTCTTGCTGCAGTACAGCTTGGGTTTTCTTGAACACTGGGAAGTTAAAAGTAGCCTCTTCTATATAGTAAGTGCATGAAACTTACACTGTCCTTACTTCTAGACCTGCATTCTTCAATCATCTTTGGAGATAGGGCAACTCAGGCTGGACACATGAGTCTGACTTCAACCAAAGAACATTGGGAACGGAAGTTTGGAAAATGATTAAAAATATTGACATGGTTCCCTGTTATTATCCTGCCTCTTTCTCACAGACTACTTTTCTTAAGGCTCCAACAAAAAGGGAATGATTTTAAACCAATTTAAATTTATCACCAGATTCTGAGAAATGTGAAAAAGTAGTTCTGGGAGAGTTATTGCTTCCCTTGGTTTGCACATACATTCATTTTATCATAGTGTCAGCATTCACTGAATATTTTTTGCAGGTTTTTGCATTCAAAAATTTGCAAAATCATTTTAACACAGATGAAAATGGTATGTTGTCTAAGAAGTGAGCAACAATTCCTCTTTCAAACTTACTTTCATTTCTCTGAAAATCACCCAAATATTTGCAGGACACAACACCTTTTGTCCCTACCTATCCTTCAAGACCACTTTTTGCAACAGCCAAACAAACTCTAGCCTATGATAACATATGGTACAATAAAGTCAATACATAGACATTCTGTGAATTTAAATTGGCTTAAAGTCATTCCCTCTTCCCTAGAGACTTGAAAGTAGTCTGTGGGAAAGGGACGGGATAGAAACAGGGAACCCTGTAAATATATATAACATCTTTCCAAACTTCAGTTCCCGGTATTCTTTAGTGGAAGTCATGTATTATCATTATGAAAAACTAAAATGCATTGATTCCATAGATTGCTTAGACAAGGCATGAAGCTGTAATCCTGCATACAACAAATAGGACTTGCTTGTGAATAGATATGCTGGGATCTGTGCTATTAGTCATTAACAGCTGCTCAGTACTCATTTATTCCTTTTCAGGATGCCAGGGATCAAATGAATCAGTTAAAAATGTTCATTATAAATGGGATTTGCCCTATTGAATCCCTTTGCTATTCCTGCATATTTCTAATGTGTTTTCTAGCAGTGCTTTCCACAAATCAGTTTGTACATAGACTCTGTTCCATAAGTCACCTGTACATGCCACAAGACCTGGATTGCAGACCACTGTATTTTGTTTGTATGTTCATTTATAATTAAAAGGTTGGCTGAGATATTTTCATTTAGAAGATTGTCTGCCAAGAGCAAACGCTGTAAGCAAGCATAGTAAAAAATCAGTCCATATAATGGGGCAAAAATGAATTAATCCACATTTATTTATTTATACGCCCTTCTCACCCCGAAAGGGACTCAGGGCGGATCACATTACACATATAGGCAAACATTCAATGCCTTTTAACATGACAAGACAAAGACAAGACAAAGACAAGACAAACATAGGCTCCGAGTGGGCCTCGAACTCATGACCTCCTGGTCAGAGTGATTCATTGCAGCTGGTTGCAGCTGGCTTGCTCTCCAGCCTGCACCACAGCCCGGGCCTGAACATGAACATATCCTGGTGTGTATCAAATAAGAGGTGCCTCTTCAACTGGCAAACTAGCAGTACTTTACTTAAAGGCACATGAAAAATCAAAGGTTTTGTTCACATTTCAGCAAATTACTTCCACATCATTGCACAGACTTGTTTTGAACCATCTCTAGATGAAGCAAACAGGAGACATGGCCTCAGGAGTAGGAGGAAATTAATCAGATCCTTCCACCATCAGGGTTAATTCAAACCACAATCAGCCTGACTAGTAAATGCAATGCAACTGGCTATTGTGTGTTTGCATTTTAGGTCAATGCCATGGTCCAAACTTGTGGTTTCTGCGGCTCATGTATGTCCAGATTGAGATAACACAAAGCAGTGGGAATTCCTATGATGAGATGAATGGGAGAGATTCCTTTAGCAGTCTGTTTCATGCAGTTTCTGTTCAATGTGCTGCTAAATGAAACTGTTTGCCATAACCAGAAGGAAGATGTCACTCTTTGCTCCTCTCCTTCATACTCCCTCTTACTTCATTGAATGTATAATCCTCTCCAAGTCTGTGAATAAATGTGAACTAATGAATTGAGTGGGACCTATTTCCAGGTGCGTGGGTACAGTTTTGCAGCCCTTGTCAAAAAGCCAGAGGCAGTTCAGCATCGTTCAGAAAATTTGCTAGATGTAGGTGGTAATATTCAACATTTTTTGGGTTGTCCTATCCCACTGTTAAATATATCTGCAATAGGATGACTCTTGAAAAAGACTAGTTTGCCCACTGCTTTAACTTTCATTCCATAAGAGGGATGCATTGAAAGAGCTTATCTTTGATATTAAAAAAAGCAGGATATGATCTGGTGGCCCACTTGCCTTGTATAGTATCTGAAGTCTATGTTTTTCCCTCTCACGTCTATTATATTCTCCCAATCCCTCCCGTTTAATAAGGCTTCTCCATATTGAATCACACTGGTTGTTCACCTACAGCTGGATCCTTTTCTCCATCAATTCATTTCCACATCTATTTCATCCTCTTACTTTTATGTCAGGCTATCACTAAAGGTTCCAATATTAAACTTTTGGGTTTCTCACCTCAATGTCCAGATGTGCATAAAACATGCAGTTGGAAAAATCAGAAACATTTTCCAGTTGAGATAGAACACTGGGGTGGAAATGGATGAGCTGCAGAATCCTAGCAGAGACTGTGAAAGCATTTAGGAGTTATTGCAAACACAGGGGAAAGTCAATGATTTGAGAGGTTCAAGCAGCACAAGTTTAATAAGAGGCAGCTGGACTAGACAATCACTTCACTAAACCAAGTCAGATCTATAAATGAATGGTCACTTTATAATAGATAGTGCATTAGACAAAAACAAGGGTATAACTAGGGAGCAAAAATATTGTGGTTTTTATTTAAAATATAAATTATTTTCAAGAAAAAGACAAAATAGAACACACAAATATATGTAAAACTACCAAAAGCCGCCCTGAGTCCCCTCAGGTGAGAAGGGCGGGGGTAGAAATGATAGAAATAAATAAATAAAACCTGCATCTGTATAATATCCATTACCACTAAATTACAATGATCTTCAGACCTTCAGATACTGCCTCCTACATAGAATGTAGTTTTCTAACATATTTTGGAGAAAACACCCGACCTTACCCCAAGATAATATCACACATTATATTACCAACACTCTTCTTTCTTATCATAAGAAAGAAGGAGGTAAACAAATAATAATTTTGTTGTCTAACATTTGCCTTAACATTGTTCTTCTTTCCATCAATATTTTAAAGCACTAAACAATGTTACAGGCAAATCTTTAAATATCATACTCATCTATTCCACACAAGGATTCCAGTTTTTTTAAAGTATGTATTGTGTTGATTTATCTTTAAGGGAACAGATCAATTCATCCAATTTCTTCCAGTTCCTTTTCTTCCAGATCATGTTTCAGATTATTGTAGAATTCTTTCATTTGTTGAGATGTTGTTGTCCAGAGTCTTCTGATATTGAAATAAAAAGATAGTCCTTCCAATTTCTCCTGTCTGTATATAATGTTTATCTTCCTAAGCTTCTCTGTCAAGAAAAAATAGTCTCTTCTCTTTGACAGTATACATACATTCTGGGATGACCTTCTTTATAATAACCCGTGTTTCTTATCTCCATCATGGCAATCATCTTGAGAACCATTACAAAAAAGGGCTGATCAAGATGCATAGTTTTCAATGGGGAGAACTGCTTTGCTGGGCCAGGCTAAAATCTCATCCATGTTTCTGGAGCTGGCTATATATATCTGCATGCCATCAAAGTTTTCATGATATGTGTTGTGTTCCCATACGCTTTATTATTACAATTTATATATGCATCCCTATCTCTTATAAGGGGTTGGTTTAACCTCCAGTTTGCTAGTAAAACTGAATGGTTATATCATAATATGTTGCATGTCTAAAAAGTGAAATGTTTGGAAAGCTCTGCACTACATGGTTATAGTACCATTATTATTATTATTATTATTGACACAAAGACATAGTATGACACAGCAAATGTATCTCAAAATCACAAGTCGAGCACTTTCCAAGTGTTTAGGACTGTGTGATGTATTTTCGGATGATGCATGCAGATCCCAATAAGGTGGCCTTTTGCAGTTGACAGATCGTAATTTTGTCAATGTTTATTTTTTCCAAATGCTGGCTGAGATCTTTTGGTATGGCACCCAGTGTGCCGATTACCACTGGGACCACTTGTACTGGCCGATAGATGTCCATTATAGGACGGCTGAGGGATGGCTTTTTTAGTGTAGGCCTCATAAGTACATTCTTTAGGCAAGCTGGAACTCTGCTTTGTCCCAAGGAGGCATTGACCACCACCTTCACCCACTCTGCCAGCCCTCTCTGGCCTGTTTGATCCGTAAGGAAGGGCAAGGATCTGGACAAGTAGGATCCATGTATCGACAACAGTATCCAAATCAGAAAGGATCTGAGCTACTTATCTACAAAGTGCAGTGCAAATTCATCTTAAGGGGCTGATGAATGGTCAAGGATTTCTCCTTGAAAACCAGTATGTAACAGCTCTCTGACCACTCGAAACAGCTCAGCTGGATGGTTCTTTGCAGATGCAATGTTGGCAGCAATGAACAATTTCTCTGCTCACATTTGCATGTTTTCGAACTGCTAGTTTGGCAGAAGTTGGGGCTAACTGTGGGAGGTCACCCCACTCCCCACATTCGAACCACTGACCGTTCGCTTAGTAAGTTCAGCAGCTCAGCGTTTAAACCGCTGCACCACCAGGAGCTCCTAAAGTGGAATAACAGTGCTAATAATAATAATAATGCCCTGTGACATTGTTCTCAGTTGCCATTCCTTAACACCTGGCTGGCCGGAAGTTAAGCATCGCTGTATTTGGGTCTTGAGAGATACAGCACTGATTCCACTCTGGTTGCCATGGCAACACCCACTGCAAGCTGCCATGGCAGTTGAAGTGGAATCATAGCGCTTTGACAGTACAGCGTGACAGGGTGTTGTGAATTTGACAGGCATTGTTTTCCCTGTGAACTCCAGCCACGGGCCCCTTCCACACAGCTGAATAAAATTCCACGTTATCTGCTTTTAACTGGGCAGATAACCCAGTTCAAAGAAGATACTGTGGGGTTTTCTGCCTTGATATTCTGGGTTATATATTCTGGGTGGAAGGGCCTTCAGTGTTGCCACTCTCGCGCACACGTCTACATATTACATTGAGCGCTTGGTCTTTCGTCGTCGTTGCCCCCGCCCCGCTTGGCATCCCCTTCGCCCGAGCTCTTCCTCTCCTGTGAAGGAACACCGTCTCCCCCTTCCTTCCCGGCTATTTATCAACAACAACACCACACGATGCCTTCAAGGACTCCCTCCCTCCTCCGCGCCCTGCAGCAGCAGCTCTAGCAGCGGCTGCAGCTCCTGCTACCATGGAGACGAAGGACAGCGGGGAAATCTCGCGAGGGGGCGGCAGCGGCGAGGTCTCGCGAGAGCGTCGAGTTCACGGGCCTGGTGGATCTCAACGCCGCTGCTGTTGCTTGCTTGCTTGCTTGCTTCCGGGTGCGAGGAGAAGAAGGAGGGGAGGGGTGGCGCGCGCGAGAGAGGGAGAAGAGCGCGCGCGCGAGTTCGCTGCTGCTGCTGCTCTTGTTCCGAGAGTGCAGAGTCAGCTGGGCGGCAGGAGGAGGAGGAGGAAGAGAGGAGGCGCGCGCGCAGGAAGCAGGTGGGTTGCCCGGGCCCGGCTCACCCAGCGGGGGTGGCGGCAATAGGAGGAACAGCCGCCGCCAGTGACCAAGGAAACCAACCGTTAGGGGGGTAGGTTCGACGGTGGGAAAGAGTGAGAGAGAGATAGAAGGGGGGAGGGGGGGGAGGAAAGGCAAATGGCGGTTGAAGGGCGCGCGGGTGGGGGAGGGGGAGGCCGGCTTTGAGACCAATGGGGGGCCAAAGGGCGGGCGTTGCGGCAGTGATGGAGGCGAGGCGGGGAGGCCCTGCTGTGTGCGGCTTGTGCAGTGACCAAGTGAGTGAGTGGGGAGGGAGGGAGGGAGTCATGGCTGCTCCTCGTCATCCTTCTGTGCGGAGGAAGAGAAAGAGCTGCTGCCCGCGAGGGGAGGGGGCGAGGTGAAGGAGCAGGAGCGCGCTCTCCATCCAATCCTTCTCTGGGTTGAGGACACCCAGCTCCCCGCGAGCCCCCTTACCTGGCCAAGGTGTGGAGGGCGGAGGGAAGGAAGGCAGGCCTAGCAAGCCTAGGAGAGGCGCCCCACGCACAAGCGGGATGCTGGGAATGGCCAGGGCCAGCTCTGTGCTTCCTTCTAGAACAGGGGGATGCCATTCCACCACAGAAGCTCAGTGCCCTTTCATCAAAAGGGGATATGATGGTGATGATAATAATAATAACTTTATTTTTACATCACGCCACCATCTCTCCCGAAGGGACTGGGGGTGGATTACATGGGGACCAAGCCCAGCAGAAACAAAGATTACAAGCTAAAACATATTTTTAAAAAATAATACAGTAGAGTCTCTCTTATCCAACATAAACAGGCCGGCAGAACATTGGATAAGCGAAAATGGTGGATAATCAGGAGGGATTAAGGAAAAGCCTATTAAATGTCAAATTATGTTATGATTTTACAAATTAAGCACCAAAACATCATGTTTTACAACAAATTGACAGAAAAAGCAGTTCAATGCATGGTAACATTATGTAGTAATTACTGTATTTACGAATTTAGCAACAAATCATCATAATGTATTGAAAACATTGACTACAAAAACATTGACTACTAAAAGGTAGACTGCGTTGGATAATACAGAACGTTGGATAAGCAAAGGTTGGATAAGCGAGACTCTACTGTAATAATAATACCTTGATTTTTGTACCCTGCCTCCATCTCCCTGAAGGGACTCGGGGTGGCTTACATGGGGCCAAGTGCGAACGACATAGTTTAAAATGTAATACATTAAAATGCATAACAACATAAGACAAAATAAAACAACAACACTAAAACAATATATAACACATAGTAACATATAAAATATCAATTACAACCAGCAGAGTAAAAACTTCATAAGAATGCATCAACCAACATCAACAACAGGTTTAGGCCATGCCACCACGAAAGCTCAGTGCCCTCTCATCAAAAAGGGGTATTATGATGATGGTGGTGGTGGTGGTGATTATTATTATTATTATTATTATTATTATTATTATTATGTTTATTTACACCCCACTTTTTCCCTCCACTAGGAGACTCAAAGTGGCTTGCATTAAAAGCATTTCAATACATTGTCAAAGGCTTTCATGGTCGGAATCACTGAGTTGCTGTGAGTTTTCCGGGCTGTATGACCATGTGTTCCAGAAGCATTCTCTCTTGATGTTGCACCCACATCTATGGCAGGCATCCTCAGAGTCAATTAGGTATGCTGGAAACAAGGCAAGTGGGGTTTATATATCTGTGGAATGTTCAGGGTGGGAGAAAGAACTCTTGTCCGTTTGAGGCAAGTGTGAATGTTCCAGTTGGCCACCTTGATTAGAATTGAATACAGGGCTGTAGCCAGAGGGAGGGGGGGTTAAGGGTTCCCACCTCCCCCAAAATGCATCAGGTACATTTTAACCAATTTAACCTTAATGAATGGCCTTTCAGCATCAAAGCTTGGCTGCTTCCTGGCTAGAGGAATCCATTCTTGGGAGGTGATTAGCTGGTCCTGATTGTTTCTTGTCTAGAATTCCTCTGTTTTCTAAGTGGTTTTCTTTATTTACTGTCCTGACATTAGAGTTTTTTAATACTGATAGCCAGGTTTTGTTCATTTTCATGGTTTCCTCCTTTCTGTTGAAATTGTCTTCATACTTCTGGATTTCGATGGCTTCTCTGGTGGACTGACATGGTGTTTGTTAAAGTGGTCCAGCAGTTCTGTGTTCTCAAATAATATGCTGTGTCCAGGTTGGTTCATCAAGTGTTTTACTATGGCTGACTACATAGGGACCCCCAAACGCAGTGCCCAAACATGAATCAAGGAACATGAAAGGCACTGCAGACTAACTCAACCAGAGAAGTCAGCCATAACAGAGCACTTGATGAACCATCCTGGACACAGCATATTATTTGAAAACACAGAAATGCGGGACGACTACTACCATGCCAGACTACACAGAGAAGCCATTGGAATCCACAAGCATGTAGACAATTTCAACAGCAAGGAAGAAACCATGAAAATGAACAAAATCTGGCTACAAAATATTTTAAAACTCTAAAATCAGGACAGTAAATAAAGAGCAACACAGTGGAATTCCACACAGGAAACAATCAGGGCCAGATAACACCTCCCAACAAAAGGATTCCCCCAGTCAGGAAGCAGCCAGGCTTTGAAGCTGAAAGGCCATTCAATGTTAAACAAGGTGGCCAATTGCAACATTCACACTTGCCTCAAACAGACAAGAGTTCTTTCTCCTACCTTGGACATTCCACAGATATATAAACCCCACTTTATTAGTTTCCGACAAACCTCACAACCTCTGAGGATGCCTGCCATAGATTTGGGTGAAACGTCAGGAGAGAATGCTTCTGGAACATGGCCATACAGCCCGGAATACTCACAGACACCTATTTCAATATGATTTAAAAATCTACAAATATACAAACATTAAAACAGGATTAAATATCATTGGTATTTTAAAAATCAGTTAATACCCACAGAAATATATTCAAAACTAAAAACCACAGCAGCCCCTGACAGGGGATGTGGCATGTTTGAAGCCAGTAAGCTGTTAGGAATTGTGGGAATTGAAGTCCAAAACACCTGGAGGGCTAAAGTTTGCCCATGCCTGGGTTATATGGACCGCAGTTTCCATGTGGAGTAGAGAATCGCAGCAACGTTTCCCACCATGGCTGGAAGCCACCACGTCGGAAAAAGCTGCAATACTGAAGCCTCCTTAGTCTCTACGGGTTTAGATTTTATGTGGCATACAATATTGTTTTTATCATCATTCACCACTTCGAGACTCTTTTTTAAGAGAGAGGAAAGGGCTCCAGTGCTAACCAGCAACACCCAAAGAGGGGGAGATCCTAGGATGTGTCCATGCCACCTCTGAAGGTATATAGTTCTGTCTTAGGATGGACTGCAGTTCCCATGTAGAGCATAACCAGCTGAGGGACATTATTATTATATTTCTTTATACCCTGCTTTATCTCTCCCGAAGGAGGCTCAAAGAGGCATGACATAAAAGCAACAGCATAACAATTTAAAAATATACAAATATGCGAGCATTAAAACAGTAATAAATATAATCAGTATTAAAAATTCCCAGTTAAAAACCATTAAAACACATTCAAAATTAAAGTTATGGGAACATCAGTGACGTCTCCCGGCACAGCTGGAAGCCACCCGTTTGGGGGAGGGGATAATGAGGACTGCTGCTGCCAGTATGGGGCTTGCCTGGCATTCTTTGTGTGATGGGCAGTGCCTGGCACGTGTGTGTGTTTGTGTCTCCTTTGGCCCATTCTGCCTTTCTATATTGTTATGCAGGAGAAAAGATCCCTTATATGCCTGGGCTGTGATGTGTAATGTCAAACTTAGCCTAGCCCCAAGCACTCTCCCTGGATTTGAATCCTGTTCACTGTGCAAACATAGGTCTCATCTAGGCGCCTTCTCTTATTCATGGCACCTTGGAATTCAGGTTAACCCTGAATGAGAACAGGATACGCAAGTTGCATGGTTCCAAAAGTATTTAGAAAGGAAACATCCTTCAAGTCAGGTGCATCCTTATGGAAACATGCATACTTCATCTTAAATTCAAATATTTTACTCCCCATCTTTCAGAAACGCATGCCCTCTCTTGCAGTGGCATACTGGGAATTGTCCCCATTCTTAAACTAATGACACTAAAAGTCATACTGAATTATACCAGTTGTCAGTTTATTCAGTTATTCTCTCTGGCCAGCAAAAAGACTCTGTACTTATTATATAAATAGTTTCTAAACATTTTGATCTCAACCTGTTCCACTAACTACCAGAAAGTTAGGGGATGCATTTTTAGTTATCTTCACTGTTGATTTTTGTTTGTAATTGTATAGAGTGGGCTAACTAACATTTCCACCACGGTTTGCCCTCCTTGATCTCTTTTTCCAAACACAAGAGGACTTAGTGGAGGGAAGAAAATTAGGGGCATGAGTACCTCTGTTTTCAGTCTCTGTTCTTACAGCAGGAATGGGGAAAGTGTTGCTAACAGCTCACATGCAGTCCCTGAGGACCACTTTTATGCCCCCTGAAGCTCCCCTTTAACCTTCAGAAGTTGTTCAACCCTTAATGTTTTAATAAGCGGTTTATCAGACAACATTTCGGTTGAAAACAAACTAGTACAGTTCAAAACTAGCCACATATATGACAGATATATTCTCCCCCTCCCAGTATATCAAACAAAAATGTGCCCAAGGTGGAAACTTGGAGTGATGTGATAGTACTTCCGGTGCTCTTAAAGGACAAACGGCAACCCATTTTGGGGGGCGGGGGGGGGGGATTGACCTATGCTCTTTTTATAGTTACCCATTTGTGCCGTACAGATTGTCGAATGAACTGCATGTATACAAGGTTTAGTTGAGTTCTGCTGCCATGAAGTATACAATGAAAGGAAAGGCACTTGGGACAGATTATATATGCATATACAATATGTTGTTGATTTTTAATTAGGGAGGATTTGTTCTCATAAGAACTATTTTTTAAATTGAAACCAAATAATCGCTTCCACGCCACCTCTGGCTCAGTTCTATAGCCAGCCACTCTGGTGTGGAGGAAGAGGAATCTGGGCCTCAACTTGCATTATGCATGTTGATGAGCCGGAGGTTGTGAATAACACCTTAGTGCATGATCTCTCTGTACTCTAATTTCCAGATATCAAGTGAGCAAATAGTTTTGCTGGACAGTCATCAGTGTTTAGCTCATAAAATAGCTACTGAGAACATTGTCGCCAATGTTTGGAAGACTTGGCTTTTTCATGGAGTACAACACCCAGTGTCCATATTAATTGGAAGATTCTGGAGAGTTTTATTATAACTAGCTTTTCTAGATGCTTCCCCTGGTATGGCCTGATAGCCTGTCCCAATGTCACAGCCATTACCCCCTTTATTTGGTGTCTTAAGCTTTTGAGCTGGCACCTATAATTCTGGTGTTGGTCTAAAGACGCTCAGTTACTAATCCCCATTTATAACCAACTTGCACAGGTCCCCCCCCCCTCCCCTTCTCAGCTGTCTTTGGTCCTAATACTCTTAATGAAGACATTTCTTGAAAAAGATAGCAAAACTAGAAGGATTAAAAATGAACAGAAAACTAATCTTTGATACATTCATTTTTCTTTGAATCTTCAAAAATGTTAAGTTAGCATAATATGATAAATCTTCATAGGAGATATAATTGTCCATAAGCAGCTTCTGTTTACCTGGTTCAGTAATGTTAGTTCTTGGATGTTATCTATGGCATTACAGACTGCTTGTGTTTTCTGGAAATGCTTCCTGTGTTTTCAGCTGGGGAAACTTTTGATACTGGAAACCAAGGATGGAAATCATGGCGCCCTCCAGAAGTGCTAGGCTGCCTGCAATGGCTAGGGTGGGCAAGAGTTCCAGTTTAGTAATATTTGGGGAGATCCACAGTTCCCACTTCCACTTAAATTAGACCAAATTGCTTACTTCCAGTTTAATAATAATAATAACAACAACAACCATAACAACAACGTTATTTTTATATCCTGCCGTCATCTCCCTGAAGGGACTGGGGGTGGTTTACAAGCAAGACTAAGCCCAGTAAAACAAAGTATACGAACTAAAAACACATTTAAAACACAATATGCATATAACAATCTGGTTAAAACAATTAAAAACAGCAGAATATAAAAACAACCACTAAAATGAATCAAAACAAACATCAGATAACTCAACCAAGGGGACAAGGTGGGCAAAATCAGAAATTGTAGAGGTCTGGCCATGGGCTTGTGCAAAAAGTGCTGGGGCTGGGGTAAAGTACTCAGCTCACTGTAGTTGAAACCTGCCTTCCTCATTCACAAATAAGAGATACGTGCATGATCCATTGCTTGGGGGAGAAACAGAACAAAAACTACCAGACTGGCTACTATAGTGTTGATTTAGTATGTGGCTAATTCATTTAAACACATTTTTAGAAATGCAAATTTCCCATATGCCATTTTTCAGTGTCTGTATTTGTGGCAGATTTCACTATTAAACGAAGAGCCCTTTTAAGGCATGAGCAGGGAAATTATGGCCCTCCATATAAATGGACTATAACAACTAGCATCCTTAACATACTGGCTGTGCTACAGGTAGTGTCACTGGAGATATAAAAGTTGAGATGCAGCCTCAGTGATGAACCTTTAATTGGGAATAGTTTTCTGTGACCATGCAGGGGAAATCAGAGAAACAGCAAGGATTCTAAGGATCCATTTACCTTCTTTCCTATGGTTGATTAGAACAGCCTCCCAGTGACTGCCTGGGAAGGCTCCATGACTCGAAAAAGAGTGTGTATCTTTCTGGCTGTTGCAGGTGCAGTGGATGAATAACAAAATTGTGTAGGTGGACAAGATACTGTGAAAATATTTCAGGCTATTAACCTCTGAGTTTTTTATTTTCAAGGCTGGCTTAATGTGCAGAAAGTGTAGCTTTCAGGGCTTTTTTTTTTAACTGTCTCGCTAGAAACATAATTTTATTGGTTTTCCAAGAGGTTCCTAGCTCCATATTAAATGTAACAATATGCATGTGTGAATGAACTATGACAGATGCCCTGCCTATGGAAATAACCTTCATATCTCCTTGTATCAAAACTTTTCAAGTAGAGTCTGTTTACTGCACACTTGGTGATATAGCTGCTGAGTGTGTCATTTGATGTCTTGTGCTTCAACCTGAGCCACTAAAAAGGTTTAAATTTGTAGATATGATTGAAAGATGGGTAATTCAGCATATTTTGATGAGGTACCTGTGAGCAAGTAGAAACTGCTAATGTAGGGGAACTATGGCCTTCCAGATGTTTTTGGACTTCCACCTTTCATCATCTCCAGCCAGAATAACCCATAGTTATGAATGATGGGAAGGAGAGAATGAACCTTCTTGATGCACTGAGCTAGGGCTTGCCCTTTTTCTGGGGTACTTATTTATTCAGTGCTTTGTTTCTTAAATACTACACATGCTGTCTTTTTTTCTTCTGATACCACCTACACTGACAGACACCAACAGGATTCTGAGCATAGTTATTAGCACCCGAAGAGCTACTAGTTCCAGTGATAGCCCTGTGAATACTTGGCTGGATAGTCTCAAAATCTGTTCTCCTGAGGCGTGCTAGGAGGAAGCATTCTTTCTCCATTTAATGACTATTTCTGTCTTAACAGGACTTGTCCTTTGACATCACCTGGACAGAAGAACCTGCAAGGTTGAACCTGCTGCCATGGGGAACATTTTTGGCAACCTGCTGAAGAGCCTGATTGGCAAGAAGGAGATGCGTATCCTTATGGTTGGACTTGATGCTGCTGGGAAAACCACTATCCTCTACAAACTGAAGCTGGGAGAGATTGTCACTACCATCCCCACTATTGGTATGGTCTCTAATATGAAATGTGGAATGTGTCGTCTTCTCTTGAATTTCTTTTTAAGATTGAATAGCAGTCATGTGGTGGTTGCATGGTGGTCACTTTAGGTCAGCAATGTAAGCAAGCACCCTGTTTTCAGAGACATTTGACATCCTACTTACCTTAACTGTACCTGTCATTAAGTCCCAGTTGTTAGAAAACTGGTAGATAGAGGTGGTCTAATACATTAAAACAGTTTCTCTGTCATTGTACTAGTCTTTTCCTGTCCTAATGGGAAGGACACAGCAGGCTCAGTGAGTATGACTCACAGAACTGGGAGCAGCTAGATCAGAAGTGAAACTTAAGTGCACACATATACCCACACAATCCTGCCTGCAGTTAGTAACTTGTCCAGACTTGATTTATTATTGGGCTCCCAAGTTTCATTTCCAGCTTTGGAAGGGGCTATGTTTGGAGCAGAGTCTACAGCTGGGAGAAATACTTCTTGTACTGCAGCTCCTAAAATTCCAGCTGGGGGATTCTGGGAGTTGTAGTTAAAAAAAACAAGAAAGGAATATTTACTGATTTCAGCTTGGTGTTCACCTAAGTTCTCAACCTGGGGTTCCCAGATGTTTTTGGCCTACAACTCCAAGAAATCCCAGCCAGTTTACCAGTTGTTGGGATTTCTGGGAGTTGAAGGCCAAAAACACCTGGGGACCCCAGATTGAAAACCACTGATCTAAGTGGTTAAGTTCTGCTCTGAGTTAAGAGTGGAATTGTATGCAAACAGTAAACCAACATGATTGTTAATCCAGCCCTCCAGGCATATTCTGTCAGTTATCCTAAAGGACATGAGAATAACCCCATGGGCATCTAGTCTGGATTCCTGCTTGCATCCATGTCCATCCAGTTTCTTCCTGGAGTAACACAAGTAAAGAGATGGAGGCTAGTCCCCTGTTTTTGTTGTTCTTGTCCCTCAAGCAGTTCTTATTTAAAGAAATATTGCATCTCAAATTTGAGACTCAATTTCAGCCATTATGGGTATTTACTCTACATATCATTGTATTATCTGCATTACAACAAGATTGTCAAGTGGATTTTGCCTGGGGGAGTGGGAAGAAAACAAGCCAATTTTACAGGTGCAAAGAGAACTTTGAAAGCACAGCATTGTCCTAATTTCCAATGGCTTTAAATATAGAAAAAAGGGAAAACTAGTGATATTTGCAAGCACATTTAAATGCACATTTTTGCTGTTCGAGTCTTGTGCTTTGACAAGGATCATCCCAGGACCTTTTGGAAGAGGGCAGATTGCATAGCTGTAGTATTTCATGAACTGCATATCCTACTTCTGTGGAGTTATATTGGATATGGGGGTTTATTATGGAGAGTACGAACAACACTAGATCCCATGGTTACTTAAACTTCACTGGTGATCCTTAGCTGAGACTCAAACTTCAGAAGTGATATATTTTTTCAATATGTTCTTCAGCACCACCCATAGAAGGAGCTTGATAGTGGCTTTTTTTACTGGTGAATGCTGAAATTACAGAACTTTTTAAAAATTGCAGTTGTCAGCTGAAGAACCTCGCCTTTCAATATCATGCTAGAAACTGGCAAAAAGGCAAAAAAAGATCTGCCCATCAAATCTTTGAACCTAGAGCACCCCTATTTATATGCTGAAATGACTCAAATTGGCTACAATCTATGTGAGATCTATTGTTGATTCCTCCCCTTTGGTACCTTTGTATGATCAATAATTTTTGACTCCCTTTAGACTCCCAGGATAGCTGAGTTCCCTGCTGTGTGGAACTTACTAATGACCTTGCTCTTTTTGTTCAGGATTTAATGTGGAAACGGTTGAATATAAGAACATTAGCTTCACTGTATGGGATGTTGGTGGCCAGGACAAGATACGGCCCCTGTGGCGGCATTACTTCCAGAACACCCAGGGTATGATAATATAATTTATATCCAAAGTGTCTTCCTTTATGCCTTTATTCCCTTCACACTACCCTCCTTTTATGCTAACGGGTCTTGGGGTTTATTTTCATTTTGAAATCAACAGCCTGTGAACTCACTTGAACCAGTCTTGATGTTTTTTCAGAGGTATATCAACAGAGTACATGGTTAACCTTTGCCTCTTTTCATCCAAGGAGAAGCAGTCGTTTAAATCAGAAGTCAGCTAGGTACAACTGTCCAGATATTGTTTGATTGCAACTCCCAGAATTGCTTGCCATTGGTTCAGCTAACTGGGGCTGCTTGGAGATGTAGTCCAACAACATGTGGAGAGCCACACATTTCCCATCCTCTGTCCAAAATTAAAATTTAATGATATGTTTGCAGTGAGAAAAATCAGTAGAAATGTATTTTAAAAATCTGGAATTTCTTTTATTGTGATGATCTTAGACATGGCTGAGGCTCAAATTATGGAGCTGGCAGAAACTACATGAGAGTTAGATTAAGGTTAAAATTCAGGTGTCCTTGGTAAGTAAAAGCGCTAAAGAAACTGGAAAGTTCTTGTTGAATGCTTCAGGGTAGATTAGATGTCTAGTAGATGTAATTCTGCAGATTAGGACAAACCTTTTAAATAATCAACTCCTCTGTAGTGAATTAAGAATTCACTCCAGTTGTTCCTACTCTGTCGAAAATGTAGTAAATACACATTATTAAAAGAAATTGGGACTATCTTTGAACTATTCAAGATCGGTATAAGATGACTTGCTTCAGATTGAGTTGAAAGCAAGGCTGGACAATATGCTCCATGGGATCATTTCCAGCTCTGCATGTTAAGACATCTGTGGTTTACTTAACATTGCATAGATCCAGAAAACATCAATGAGTCTTCTGTTTCTTAGGTTTACTCTACTTCCATTCTTGTTAAAGACATTCAGCCTGTGATCCAAAAGCTTTGGTTTAATTCACATTTTATAAGTGTTGTTTAACTTATACAGGCAGTCCCCATGTTACAGACAAGATATGTTGGGTAGGTTTAATCTTAAGCTGAATTTATATGTAAGGTGGAACAGGCAAATTTTTAAGTGTAACTCCGGACAGGTGTTTGTCTTAACATTTTATTTATTTTTATCTGTGTATGTAAATACTTAAACTACTGCAAAAGGCCCAACGTTAGCTACTGGTTGGTGTGTCCGCTGCTGGGGCCCATCTTGTGCCACTGCCATATTTGTAACCAGGAGTTGGATGTAGGTCAGATGCTCCTACCTGTCCTTCAGAAAGAAAGTTAAAACTTGCCTATGGAATCAAGTGTTTTTAGAGTAGTTACAGTGCAATATGTAGCTACAAGGTTAATGTAATATGATTGGATCAGCTTTGGACTATGATTTCAGGCCCGGGACCATGTGCTATGTTTTTAACTGTTTATTTTAAATGTATTTATATGTTACTGTTTTGATTTTAATCCACTGTGTATTTTGTATTTTATTTGTTTTTATGTTTTAATGCGACATTGAATTATTGCCAGTTTGGAAGCCTCTTTGAGTCACCTTCATGGTTGAGATAGATCGGGGTAAAAATACAGTAAATAAAATAAATGTTATTGGGGACAGTCTGTAATCTGATAATATTCATGGACTTTTAAACTTCTGTTTCCATTCAGGCCATAATCCTAGACCTAAAATTTTAAAACCAGGATAATACAGATATTTATATTTTGTAGGGAAATATAGTCATTGACAGTCCAATAATATTAATTGCTGAAAAAGGCAGGAAAAGAATGCTAACACAGTTACTTAGTTGAGGAATTTGTTTTTTTCCCCTATTTAATACATTTCTCTTCTTTAGTAGAAGAGATGTTCATTCCTTCATGTTCCTGGGAGAAAACATATCTTCCTATTTCCAGTGGATAAACAAGAGATTGTAGATTGGTTTGCATTTGTGCACTTCCTGATTGCTAGAACTTTTAAATGCTTCTGTCCACTATAAGCCCCAGAGCTCCTGCAGCCCCATTCTTTTATGGTTCTGGTGTAGACAAATCCGAGTTCCACCCTCTTTTTTCTTTATGCCTTGTTAGCAAAAAGCCGCTTTTTGAGCCACATGCACATTCTGCCCACCCCACCCCCGCTTGTGTCAAGCCTTTTCTCCTCTTTCAGGTTTGATCTTTGTGGTGGATAGCAATGATCGGGAGCGAGTGAATGAAGCCCGTGAGGAGCTGATGAGGATGCTGGCAGAGGATGAATTGCGAGACGCTGTTCTTCTTGTCTTTGCTAATAAGCAGGTGAGACTGGGGGAGAGAGGGTGCTTCTCAGGCCTCTTCCACACAGCTGAATAAAATCCCACATTATCTGTTTTGAACTGGAATATATGGCAGTGTGGGCTCAGATAACCCAATTCAAAACAGATATTGTGGGATTTTCTGCCTTGATATTCTGGGTTATATGGCTGTGTGGAAGGGCCCTCAACCTTGGAAACTTAAGAGGTGGGTGCTGGGCATATTTTTTGTGCTGATCTTGACTTCTCAAGAATTCCATCCAGTCTAATTTTCTTTTCTTGTTAGGAAGGGGAGGTCTTTCTGGCATGGAGCTTTGGAGAAAATTTTCCTATTCTGGGTTTATGATACTAGTGCTATTTATTGCCTTGTCCTCTAGCGCAGGGACAAGGAAAATGTAGAATTTGGACTACAAACTGCATGTGGTTCCTAGCCCCAATGAAAGGTGGGAACAAGCTCTGCCACAGCGCCATCCTCAGGCACAGGTCTCACAGTACACTATACCAATCTGCAACTGTTTTTTAAACATTTTTAAAAATAATTTTTTAAAAATACAATTAAACCAAAAGAAGGATGGTCCTCAGGACTTCTACCGGCACCAAAAATTGCCCTCGGCCTTACTACAGTTCTTCAATCCCTCATAGGGAATGGATGGAAAATATGTAGTTTCCCAGAAGTTATTGGATTCCAGTTCACATCAGCCCTCGCCAGCATAGCACATGATAGTGGATGGTGAACATTGTATTCTAGGGGTATGTGAGATATGCACACATTCTAGAGACACTTGGGCATGGGCCAGTATTACCACATCATCTCTGTGGGCTTGGTAAACAATGTCTGATTTTTTTCTCATAACTGGGCTATCTATTTCACTAAATAGGTGATATTGAAGGAGATGGAATAGCCTACATGTTAAAGGTTAATTAATTGACATCAGATACTGTATATAGGTGAACATCTTTATGTATTGTGATTATCAATATGAAATAATCGCCACATACCTCCATGCTCATGAGGTATCTTAACATTCACAAAGCCCTGGAGTGTGTACTGGGATCTGCCCAATGGTGATCAGAATTTTGAAAATGATGTCTTTTTAATTCCAGTGGCAGAAATAAGTAACCTAGTGTTGTGATAACGATAAAAAATATGAACATGAGTACAGAGAACAGGGTGATTGTTTTTGGTGTTCTAATATTCCTGACTTCCCACTCGATGTAGAAGTTTGGTAGTTAATACTGAGATATAATTGTGTGCATGTTGTAATTGATACTGAATTTGGGACCTGAATTCCTCCTCCTCAGAAAAGACCTTTTTTCCTATTCATGCAATAAGATTGAGGGTGTAGTAGATATGAAACAGACATAAGACTGGTAGGCTAGCTGAAAGGTAAACATGCTTCTGCTTCCTTCCCTAGCTATACTGACTACTGCTCCTCAAAAACAGAACCTAGATTCAGTTCAGGTTCAGGCTATTTGACTGACCGCATTCCCTTGTACAAACTTGCCTGGACACTTAGATCTTCAGGAGAGGTCCTTCTCTTGGTCCCACCCCCACCTCAAGTGTAGTTGGTGGGAACAAGAGAGCGAGCTTTCTAACCCTGGAACTAACTGCTCAGGGAAGTCATAACAGCCCCCTCCCTACTGTCCTTCCGGCAGCAGGTTAAAATCTTTTTATTCAAACAGGCATTTAAAAATGAAGGTGTTTAAGATCTAGTCAGGGGATACTATGGTTTTTCACTTTGAATATGTTCTGATGGTTTTTAACTGAAAAATTTAATGCTGTTTAATTCTGTTTTAATCTATATAAATAAAAATGTAATGTCCATCAGTGAGGGACCTCATATCTCCCAAATAACTCCACTGAATGCTATGAAATTTGGATACAATATAGCATTTGAACTGCCGTGCGTTTTAAGCCTACTCTCAAAAACTGCAAGCAACTGGTGTGGGTGAGGCTGCAAGGGAAGGCTAGGTCCGCCTCCTCACCATTCACGAGGAATTACGCAAGTCCAAGGCTCTGAGGCCTAACTATGGAAAGGGTGTCAGGAGCGACTTCAGAAACTGCAAGCCGGTTCTAGTGTGAGACAATTGGAAGTCAGCAAGGATGTTACTCAGGGGACACCAGGATGTTTTACCATTCTGTGGGAGGCTTCTCTTTATATATCTGTGAAAGGTCCAGGGTGGGAGAAAGAACTCTTTTCTCCTACAGGCAAATGTGAGTGTTCCAATTGGCCAACTTGATTAGCATTACATAGCTTTGCTGCTTCAAACCCTGGCTACTTCCTGCCTGGGGGAATCCTTTGTTGGGAGGTGTTAGCATCAAATAGCCCTGCCACTTCTGATCTGAGAGAACTGGCTGTCAGCAAGAATGTTACCCAGGGGACACCCACATGTTTTACCATCCTCTGGGAGGCTTCTCTTTATAAATCTGTGGAAGATTCAGGGTGGGAGAAAGAACTCTTTTCTGAATTTCTGAGTTTTTTTATTGAACCAGACTGGGCCACAGCAATGCGTGGCAAGGTACAGCTAGTTATATTTTAAATTGGATACCAATGGTTTTTTGTCATGCCGCTTTGAGTCCCCTTTGGGGAGATAAAGTGGGGCAGCAATAATAATAACAACAACAATGTATAAGGTGAACAGACTTTTGTATTCCAGAATTTTGTATTCAGGGCTCTGGATGTTCTATTTAACACATAGATTGGTACTGGGTGGAGAACTGAGTAAAAATTAATTATTGTAATGATCTGTGTAGTTCAATAAAAGGATAAATATAAAAAATCACAAGCCAGATATGAGTATTCTGTCTGTGTCTTATTGCCCCCACTGGACTAGCGGAAACAAATTAAATTTTAGAACATGGGAACAATTTCTAAACGAATTGTTAAAATAGTATTTTCTTGAAGCATTTCTATACTACCCTCCCAGCTACAGTTTTCATAGCAACTTAAGGGCAGAATTATATTGATAATATGATGAATAGCACAACCTTTTAAAAATCAGGTGTAATTTTAAAGTTCTTTAAAAACTGGGGAGGATAAAACAGTATTTGCTCTATACTGCAAATATTTCACTTATAAGTGCCAGGCAAGTTTGTCAGGGAAGCAAGTTCTAAACAGGAGGGCATCATAAGTGACCTCCGTGTCATCTTATCCTTTAGGTGATGGTTGCAGGTATTTATATTTTAACTCTCATAAGCTACTTTGCATTTTGAATTTGGAGGAAACTTAGATATAAATAAATATGGCAATAATAATAACTACTGTTGTATCAACAGTGGCAAAATGTGACAGGAGTAGGTAGATCATTTTATTTCTATTTTCTCTTGTTAATATAAGTTTATTGATGCTATTTTGTATTGTTCTGATTTGTGCATTTTTGTTGACTATGGCATTGAATGTTTGCCTTGTAAACCACTGAGTCCCCTCGGGGAGAGAGGGCAGTCTATAAATAAAGTTGTTGTTATTATTATAATTAGATAATTGCATTATTCAGTAAACTGCACTATGTAACTAATTGGTCAACTAATCCGTATTGTAGGTGTTTTGTCACAATTGCTTTGGCAAGTAGTGCTTCCTTGTCAATGTAGTAGTGTATGGAGAATCCTGACATGAAATCTCAGATTGGATGGAAGCCAATGTGGTGTAGTTCCTACAGTCTAGGAGCTAGGATATGAAAGATCCAGGTCCAAGCGTCCACTGAGCTATTTAAACCTGCTGGATGACCTTGGATCTATTTCACTCAGTTTCCCATGTCTACCTCATCAGCTTGTTTCAAAGATAAGACTGGGAGGTAGTAGTGAGCTATTTGAATAAATAGATATTGAGCTCATTGGAGGAAAGTAGGATATGAATGTAATAGTGCATTTATAAATGTAATAATTATTATTTAACTGTTAATATTTGATAGTATTTATACAATCAAAGTGTGGTGGTAGTGGAGTATCATGTGGCCTTCAGTTAGTATGATTTCTATGTACTGTGTTTTCCTATAAATAGAAGGAGCAAAACAAATGATTTAAATCAGAAAATACCCTCAAGCTTCCTTGGAGTACAAATTACATTTATTTACCCAAAATATATAAAGCCCATTCTATTGTAGGCATTGACTACTATGGAAAGACCTGACAAAGAGGCTGAGATGGGTCAGGAGAGATATTCTTTCTTGAATGACCAAATAAACTAGCAACAAACTGATCCAACATCATCAGCAAAAACTAGACTTCTTTCTGCCAAAGGTGCCTCGTGGACATGATGAGTCTGGCAGGATCAGGCCTTCGAAAGGTTACCTTTTTTGTAAAGGAAATCAATAAACTGGAAACATGGGCAATAATGAGAGCTGTAACCCAGAACAAAATTTCTCTAAGCTTTGGCCAGCATGGCCATGCGTATAGTATCATCTACAAATGCTTCAGTGACTGCAAAGGAAGAAGCAATTACTGAAAGTGCGCTTGTTTTTAATAAAGAGCGCTTTCTCTTTTTTCATTTATTTTTGAATACCTTGAAATAGCAGTAAGTCTTGGGATAAGGCAAGTATGTCCCCTGAGTCATATTTTAACCCTCAGAACTTAAAAAAGTGAGCAGGAGGTTTTTCAAAAAGTCTAAACTGCGGGCTGTCAAAAAAGAGGCAATATTTTCACTCTCCAGAGGTATGTGGAACCTTTTGGGCAAAACATTCTACTTTTTAGAAAAGATTACAGATTTCAAAATTGGGTATGGAGCAGGATGAACCTCGAGGGTCCCATAGCTAGCCAGTGCAGTCCCCCATTTCCTGACCATTGTGCAACCCTGTCCTCCTTCTCATTCCTTCTTGTTTTCTCATCTCTTTTCCAGGACCTCCCTAATGCCATGAATGCTGCAGAAATCACAGACAAGCTGGGTCTACACTCACTGCGCCACCGCAACTGGTACATCCAGGCCACCTGCGCCACGAGTGGGGACGGCCTCTACGAGGGCTTGGATTGGCTGGCCAACCAGCTGAAGAACAAGAAATGAGTGCAGGAGAGGTGGGGCTCAGCTCCTGGCTGTGGGTTCCAGTTTGGGTTGGTCTCCCCTCTCCTTCCTACGCTCCCCCCCAGCCCTCCCCTCCCTCTCCTTTCCCTGTTGGGTTTGCTTTTCCTCTCTGGCGGCACCGGTTGCTGTGGGGGTGGGGACGGGTGGGGTGGGGTGAAATTTTGGTTTCCTTTTTCTCTCTCAACCTCTCTTGTTTTTTCTCTTATTTTCTCATGCCCTGGCTCTGCCAGGAATTTTTTTGCACGGTCTCTGTGTGTGCGCGTGCGTGTGTGATAAATATATATATAGAGATAATAAAATATATGGGTGTGGTGGGAGGGGTTGGGGCAAGTGGGGGTTGGACGCCGATTCTGTGGCCTTTCTTTTTCCCCCCTTGTTTTCTTTTCCCCTTATTTCCCTTTCCTTTCTATATTTTTGTTGGTCAGTTTGTATTTTCTTGGTGGTATGTGAAACTTGGCACGCTCTTTAACTGGAGGGGACCAGAATTCAGTGGCAGCTGCTTTTCTTGCTTTCTTTCTTGTGCTGTTAGTGCAGAGTGGAAAGGAGGGAGGAATCCAGGGTTAATAAAGGCAAAGCTGGGGGTCATATGCTGTGGAGGCAGAGATGGTTAATGCAAGAAGGGAGGGTCTCAGAAATCGAGCTGCTGCAGATGGGGAAAAGGCCCATTACTTCTTGATGGTAGCATGTTGGAGTAGGAGGGATGCAGTGAGTTCCAGCTAATTACAACCTCCCTCCCCAATAAAATATTGCACATTTCTTTCTTGCCTTGGGTTTGTGTTCAGCAGTGCCCCCTGCTGGTATTGCCGCTGACATTGCAGCAGTATGGAGCATTCTTTATCGAAACTTCCTGCTTCCCCATCCATTGCCTGTTAACAATTTCATTAGTGACGCATGTGGATAGCAACTCTTGATGCTGCCAATAAACCGAAACTCTTGCATTCCAACCTTTTTGACCATATGGCACCTGCGGCCCTCCGTAGTTTGCCTCTCCTCAGCCTCCTGGGCTCTTTCCATTCCCCCATAGAATTGGACCAGCATTTATTGGGCATTGGCATGAGCTGCTGAGAAGGTTTGGGACCAATGCTGTGAACAGCTATTGTACAAAACTCCTTCCTTATTCTTTCCTGTCACAAGATGGACATGGCAGCACCCTGGCTGCTAAATAGTTCCACCAACCTGCTTTGCCTTCCTTCTGGAAGCTTCCCAAGGGCAGAATTTCATTGCTGCCTATATATGTGGTGTTATCCCTTAAGACAGGTGACTCTCCCCCTTCTTCCCCTGCCCTGAGATAAAACCCTGGCTCTTTAAGGTTTATTTTCCATGTTGGGGAAAGTGGAGGTGTCTTTTTCCTCCCCCCTTTTCATTATTTGGGGGGGGGGGGTAATGATTGTATTAGGATCAGACCCAGTTCAATGCATGTAACTTTCTGGACACTCCCTGCCTTTGGACAGTGTTGGTACTGTGTGTTCCCCTCTCCCTATTCTGGCAAATATGTATTGACTTCTCTCTCTCTCTTCCTGCCTCCCCTTTCCCTCTCCCACCCTCTAAATTAATCTTCAACTCCCTTTGCTTGGTGTAAAGTGATTTACCTTTCCCCTTTCTTTCTGGTTTTGTTCATTCTCTGGGCCATGGCTCCCTATATGTGTTTTTTCTTGGCCCCCCTGAACAGTTGGATGCACCATGACTTCTGTGCACCCCCATTGGATATTAAACTTGTTTTATGTAGATGCTGGCTCCAGTCTCGTGTTTTGCGGACGTTGAGAAATATGCTACGTGTTAAGTGTCTCTCAAGACTGTTTCATTCATTCCTGTCATCAGGACACAGGGTTCAAGAATTACTGTGTGAAGGAACATTGTGCACTCACATATACACAGTAATTCAGGAGAACCAAATAGCCCTTTAAAATTGCGTCTATATATCTCCCCAGTGCTGAACCGAGGTTGAAAAGGGATTTTTGATTGCTCGCGAGGGTTTAGGCTGCATTCAGGGTCTGGGAGTGAGATTCTGCATTTCAACACCTTACCAAAGAAAGAGATTTTGTGCTTTTTCTTCCACCTCCTGAATAGTGTCTCTGTGTTTACTGATAACTCATTTCTTTACAAAAAGACTTTCCCTCCTCAATGTCTCCGTTTGCGCCTCCACCCCTTGCCAGTTTCCCCTTAACATACATGGCCTTTCTCTTGGTTCAGGTTGCTCTTGCTAGCCCAGGACTGGTGATGGACATGTAGGCACTGACTTTAATTAGAAACAGCTTAACTGAGCTGCACTTCTCTCTGAGGAGGGGGCGTCTTTGATCCAAAGTGGCATTTAGCCCCCTCCCTTCCTGTATTGAAGGGAAGATATTGGATGAGCAGCTAAATCCCATTAGTTGCTAATCCAAGAAAGGGGTCCTGCCCACCCTGATGACATTGGATTGGGCTTTCCGTTCCGCTCCATGCTCTGAAATAAGAAGAGAAGGCACCAGGGCCTAAAAAATGCTTCCCACACCCCCAAAACCCCTTGTTCACATAAGTGCCTTGTCTCACTTTTTTGATACTTGTGAGAGAAGACGTTTATTGAGAGTGACTGAAAAGGGAAGGTGGCTTTTCTATTCAGTCTGTAGTTGTACAAGGCTATGCTTTTAGGTACCCTTCCTGCCCCGCCCAGCGACTGTAGCACAAGCATGGGAAAAGGTTGCCAGGCCCTTCGGGTACCATGGCCAACTTTCACAGGAATCTGCTATATGCCAGTTCAAACTGCCTGTCCATTTAGCCTACTCTTGTCTGTTTTAGCTAAGCAGTGGTTTTCCATGGTCTTGGTGAGAAAGAGCTCTTTTCCATTGCTCTACTATAACGGATCAAATTTGTAAACTTTTGTGTGTAAAACATGGTATGCTACAGCAGCTATGTGAGGTGTCTGCTGAAGCAGCCTTATGCATTGCAGGGAATTCTGGAGCACATGTGAGCACTCTATGTGGTTTGTCACTCAGTCTCACAGGATCATAGAGTTGGAAGGAGCATCACAGTCCAATCCCCTGCTCAATACAGGATTTCAGCTAGAAAAACTCAGAAAAGGAGACTCCACCTTCTCATAGAAAAGCATGATATTGGGAGTCCTTTTGAATTCACACAACATACTTCCTACTGTTGGCACATTACAGCAAAGATATTTGTAATGATAAGTTATTTTGGTAGATTTTTGCCATTTAGGGAGACCAGCCTGAGAATTACTGAAGTATAAAACAATCAGGTTTTGTTTGTTTTTTTTGGCAACCTGATTCATGGTTTGGAGTGAAACCATTAGAGACAACATGAGGAAATGGAGAAGTTTGCCATTGCCTTTTCCTTTTCTATGATCCTCTCAAGCCTTTGCTAATCCCATCCATTGCCACACACTATAGCCATTGTTTTAACTTATAAGAGGATTCATGAGAGCATGAACCTTTGTCGTCCTGTATAGAAGTTTTGATTACTTCTGTTTTTGGATCCAAAAACAAAACATCATCGGTATTTACTTTGAAGCCCCCTTCATTGCTCTGTTCATGCAGAAAAAGAGGCATTTGTAATGTTAATAACCATTATAGCCTATGTATGATTCACATTTGTGTTGTAAAGTAGCTTAAAGTTTCATAAGGAAAACTAAATGCAAACCTTAAATTTCTCAATTTCCAACTGAACCCTATTGCCATATATTTGTGTTAGATTGCTTCTGTTCTTTTCCTGTTAGGAGCCTTGAGACCAGGAATAATTGGGAAGTAGACTC
This sequence comes from Anolis carolinensis, assembly GCF_035594765.1. NCBI lineage: Eukaryota > Metazoa > Chordata > Lepidosauria > Squamata > Anolidae > Anolis > Anolis carolinensis. Next base: position 157,202,085 of record NC_085842.1, on the reverse strand, counting down.
CACAAGTCCTCTGTTCAAGAACATCCTTTCTTTGAGCTTGTGCTTGTACCATAGGACACATGTCTTCAAAGCTACAAAAAGTGGGGAATCTTTTGCTCTCCCGATGTTTTGACTCTTCATTTCTAGAGGCTACAGCCAGAAGATCAAATAGTTACAAGGTGTGGTTGTATCCTAAAACATTTGGAGAGTCCAAAGTTTCCTATCCCAGTCTTTTAAAAAGAAAATTGCCTTTGCTGTACTTTTTTAAAGCTTTTAGATCCCTTGCCTAAAAGTTCTCCTTTCCTGGCTGTCACACTTAAAACTCTCCTTGCATGGATGGACCCCTTCAAAATTCATCAAATGCCTAAGAATAGTTGTCATAGCGTCATCACGAAAGAAGCCCACTCCTTGTTGCAAAGCATCTTAAAATCCTAATAATTTGCCTAGTCTTAAAAAGAGTGACTGTATAAACTGTATATTAGTTTTTCTCAGTCCCAGGGATAGATAGATAGATAGATAGATAGATAGATAGATAGATAGATAGATAGATAGATAGATAGATAGATAGATTCTTAGAGGCACATGATTGCAGCAAGCTTGATGAAACTTAGTGTCTGGATCTGGCCAGTATTTGGGAGTGGAGGCTCCCCGAGAACTGTGTGTGTTACTCAAGAGTTCCACAGGAGAAAGATGGGATATAAATGTAATAAATTGGACTTCTTACAAAAACAGCAGAGTGAAGTAATCATATTTCAATAATCAAGTCATGCTCTTTTTCTAGAATGTCACTTCGTGCTGACATCCCTTAATTTGTGTTCACTAAGCTTGCTATGTTAGGATCCCTCCTCCCTGGCCCAATTTAGGATTTAAAGACTTTCTATACTTCTGCCAACCATGAAGTTCTCCCATGAATATTGCTAACATGCTAACAATCCCCTCTTGTGTATGGATGATTATAATAGGTCAGGTGTCCAAAGAACTGGGTTTGCTATTGCTGATAATATGATGACCCTCTTTAAGACTCTAGCTATTAGCATGTGTTTAGTGGGTTTGGCACTTGGCACTCTACTTCTATGCAGGATCATTTTCCCCTTGTGGCTGGTGTGGATGTGGTGAGTCAGCAAGAGAATGGGTGAAAGCATTTTTACAATATTGTTCCCCCACCGCCAGAACCGAACTCAAGACATTTGGCCGGTGAATGAAATCGAGCCTATTTCCATTCTGTGCATGAAAGCTGACTGCAGTATCAACCCTTGTGAGGGGAGCACTTTCCACCACGTCTGAAGCTAGCAGGTGATTTTTTGGGGATGGTGGGATAGATGGCTTGGCACACTGCTCTCCAATGCCCTGCCGCTGGCTGCCAGCATCGCTCACCTGAGGCAACCTGCCTAGCATCTCCAGTCACCTTCTCTGTTGGAATTGGTAAGCAGGAGCTATCAAGGCCAACAAGAACCAAATGTTCTATTACAAAATTACTAGGATGGACAGATATTTGATGTTATCTTTAGTTTGAAGGTTTGCATAGCCTTGGAAAAGCAGAGAGAGGCCTTGAAGTTGCCCATGAACATATAGTATTTGAGCCTCAGGTCAAAGACATGCCCACAGTCCTCCATACTAGGATTATATTTCTATGTAAATAATGCTGTTTACCTCAACATTTGTATTTGGAATGTCTTTATCCCCAACATTTAGTAGCCTTATCATAGGATATTTGCAAGACTGTTCAGAGTGAGCTTTCCATTGCTTTCCTTTGATAATGAGACTTCCCATGAGGGTTCCCAGGGCTGAGCAGGGATCCCAACCTTGGTCTCCGGGAGTCTTCATATAACACTCAGAACTATTACACCATACCAGCTTGTGGATTCATGCCTATTTGCTAGTATATGCAAACAGACAAATTTATATCCATGCCTATAAACCAGCAAACACAAATGCCATGAGAATCTGTCAGTTGTTTTATCCCTGTACTTTTTTTTTGCTGGTGTACAGGTGACTGTTCTCAATGAAACTAGAGTGAAACACAGAAATAATATTTTTTAAATGCTGCCTTGTGTTATTTTGGCCATGGCTTTGAAACATTTGAAATATTATATCCTCAAATCAGATACAAGGTAATATTTTTCTCCTTAGCCTAGTAAAGCATGGGATCATGGGGCCTTCCTCACCATTGGCTAGATCTGATGGGAGATACAGTTCAACAATATTTTGATGGCCTCAATGCTCCAGCCCCTGATCTAGGAGCACAAAGTGCTGTAACTACATGTTGCCCTGGCCAGTCCCCCTGGATTTGGGACAGGAGAGGCCTTCTATGGACATCATCATCATTATTGCCTGCTTTATCACCCCAAAGGGGACTCAAAGCGCTTTATGTATCCTAGAGCAGTTTCTTATTCTAAAGAAACTCCCAAAAATATTAGTGGTTAGTGAGAATAAGAAATTCAGTACGATAAAGTGCCAGATCTAGGCCTAATTGGAACATTGTCAAATCAATATCTGCCCTAGCCTGTACGTGACTGTGTGTGAGGGAGGACACAAGCAGCACACTTGCCATGAATAAAAGTTTATACAAGCACGCAGGCATATATTAGGTGAGTCACAGCCAAGCAAGCGCTGTTTAACATCCCAATGGATTCAAGTAGGTGTCTCTCTTCAGTAAAGCTAAACAAATCCTGGGGTTTGCTGCCTCCTGCTGGGAAAATATAAGGATCAGTTCATCGATGGTTTTGAAGTTCAAGGAAACAAGAAGGGAATGAATTGGCCAATATTTTGCCACCATCCCCTTTTCTGGGAAGAAAGAGGTCTTGAAGGTCCTAACTCAGGTTCAGTCTCTGATTATTTTATTTTTTTATCGCATTAGAAGCTACTTGAGAACATACTGCGAGTCGCTTCTGTTGTGAGAGAATTGGCCATCTACACAGACGTTGCCCAGGAATGTGTTACCATCCTGCTGGAAGGCTTCTCTAATGTCCCCGCAAGCTAGAGGTGTGGAAGGATGGATGTGTTGTTTTATAGTGTGTGGGGGGGAAGGCATGCACTGTAACTTCGTTGTGCAAGAGCATAACGACAAATAAAACTGTTCTGTTATGTCGTCGAAGGCTTTCATGGCCGGGATCACAGGGTTGTTGTATGTCTTTCGGGCTGTGTGGCCATGTTCCAGAAGCATTCTCTCCTGACGTTTCGCCCACATCTATGGCAGGCATCCTCAGAGGTTGTCACAACCTCTGAGGATGCCTGCCATAGATGTGGGCGAAACGTCAGGAGAGAATGCTTCTGGAACATGGCCACACAGCCCGAAAGACATACAACAACCCTGTTCTGTTATGTTCTATTCTATTTGCATTTTAAACATATAATCCTGAAGGAAATTTTGTACAAACAAAGTTTGTGTACACTGAACCATCAAAAAATGAAGGCGTCACAATTTCAGACATCCATGTAGACAATTTTAAATTTTTGAGCCTTTTGTATTTCAGCTGTCTGAATAAGGAATGCTCAACCTGTATAGAAAATTTGTGTTTCTCACTGGGCAGTTGTATGCTGTCTAGGGCATTTTGGTAGTTGCAGCTCCCAAAATATTTTTCTATTTGTTGTTTATTTGTTCAGTCACTTCCAACTCTTCATAACCTCATGAACCATCCCACGCCAGCCAAACAACAGAAATGATGATGATGATGATGATGATGATGATGATGATGATGATGATGATGGACTGGTACTGGAAACTGAGACACTAGCTGCCAGTTTTCATCAAATATCCAAAAAAGCAAGAAATCGTTGTGGGCAATGGGTACAAATATAATTCCTTGTTAAGTAAAGGTAAAGGTTTCCCCTGATGTTAAGTCCAGTCATGTTCTACTCTGGGGGTTGGTGCTCATCTCCATTTCTAAGCCGAAGAGCCGGTGTTGCCCATAGACACCTCCAAGGTCATGTGGCCGGCATGACTGCATGGAGCACCATTACCTTCCCGCCAGAGCGGTACCTATTGATCAACTCACATTAGCATGTTTATGAACTGCTAGGTTGGCAGAAGCTGGGGCTAACAGTGGGTACTCCCCACTTCTGCTCCCCAGCTTCAAACCTGAGACCTTTTGATCCACAAGTTCAGCAGCTCAGCGCTTTAACACACTGTGCCACTGGGCCCCCCTATAATTCCCTATTATGCTCGGGGGAAAGCAATTGGTGGTCCCTACATTAGGTAGACTGAGGCCCCTTCTATACTGCCATATAGTCCAAATTATAAAATCAGAAAATCCACATTATCTGCTTAGGATTAGATTATATGAGTCTACAGTGCCATATAATCCAGTTCAAAGCAGATGCTCTGGATTTTATGTGACAGTGTAGGAGAGGCCTGAGAATCACTGGTGTGGGACAGCAATCATCCAGCCTTCCCGATATGGATAGACTGCACATCCTGCTAGGAGTTGGAATCCAGTAATATCTGGAGAGCCAACTGATTCCCAGCCCTTGACCAGAGTCAAGAGCCAGTTCCTGTGTTTGCTGGCAAGTGATCATTGAGAGTCCTTGCTACAGAGAGCTCCTATAGAAGACCCAATCCTATTTCCTCTCAAGAGGAGGCACTGGGAAGAGAAGAGGAGGAAGAAGGCAGCATCAACGGGAGAGTCAGAGTCCCCCGTCCGTCCCCCCACCATCCTGGCTTCCCACCACATCCCACCCCCCTGGCCTGGCCTGGAGCCTGCCTCTTGTTTCTCACCAGTTGTGGGCTCATCCATCTTGCATTGTCTCTGAGCTGGGGAGGGGGAAGCGCCCATAATCCCATTAGAAGCCGCCAGTCCGTCTTCGCCTCATCACAGCAACCAGGGCTGGTATGTCGGTGCAGAGGGGGGCAGCCAGGGCCTGGAATGACAATGGGGCAGCAGCCCAGCAGGGGAAATAGCTGGCGTGCCTCTCCTGTCACCGGGGGCACCCGGCCAGCCAGCCTGCCTGCCTACCACCCATCCACCCGCCCTGCAACAGGGATCTCTTTTCTTTGCCTCTTCCAGCAAGTTAAGCACCGGCCGCTTTGCCCTTGGCCATATCTATCCCACATTGTAAACAGGGCAGGGCAGTAGTTGTATGACATATTTGGGATGCAGCAAAAGAAAAGGTGGGATGTGTGTGCTGCTGCAGACATGAAAATTGTCCTCTTTAAAAGTAACCCAGTAGATGTTGTATTGACAGTTGCATGATGCCCAAGGGTTATCAGCCGATCAGATTCATCTACCTGTCATTGGAATAAGCTGCCCTGGTTAGTTTCTGCATATGGCATTAATGATGGAAGACCTGGCAACATGGTCATATTGGAAGTGAGTTAAGAAAAGGACCCTAGAAATCCCTATCAGGGATAATGAACTGATGCCTAGACCTAACCAACCTTTATCCTGGGTAGTCTCCCCCTCCCCACCCCTTTTCCAAAACAAAGGAGAGGTGTAGTTTTGATTGAATGCTCAAAAACTACGCCTTCCTAGGTTTTCTGGAAAAGGAGTAGCTCTCTGAGCTACATGCGTAAGTGCAAAAAAGACCATGTTTGTGTGGAGCTGTAGAAACATGAATCTGATCTTGTAGAATAGAAGTTCTTGATGTTGCCTGTGTGCATCTGTGAGCAAGATACTAAAACAATGAGTTGTGTGTGTTTAATAATAATAATAATAATAATAATAATAATAATAATAATAATAATAATAATAGACATTGACAAAGTCACAATCTGTCAACTGCAAAAGGCCACCCTACTGGGATCTGCGCGCATCATCTGAAAATACATCACACAGTCCTAGACACTTGGGAAGTGTTCGACTTGTGATTTTGTGATACGAAATCCTGCATATCTATCTTGTTTGCTGTGTCATACTATGCCATTGTGTCAATAATAATAATACCACCTGCCAGCAGCAAAGAACTGGTGGGATCACAAACCAGCAAAGATCGTGGAAAATGAACACGCAAAGATACTGTGGGACTTCCGAATCCAGACTGACAAAGTTCTGGAACACAACACACCAGACATCACAGTTGTGGGAAAGAACAAGGTTTGGATAATTGATGTTGCCATCCCAGGTGACAGTCGCATTGACGAAAAACAACAGGAAAAACTCAGTCGCTATCAGGACCTCAAGATTGAACTTTAAAGACTCTGGCAGAAACCAGTGCAGGTGGTCCCGGTGGTGATGGGCACACTGGGTGCCGTGCCAAAAGATCTCAGCCGGCATTTAGAAACAATAGACATTGACAAAATTACGATCTGCCAACTGCAAAAGGCCACACTGCTGGGATCTGCACGCATCATCCGAAAATACATCACACAGTCCTAGACACTTGGGAAGTGTTCGACTTGTGATTTTGTGATACGAAATCCTGCGTATCTATCTTGTTTGCTGTGTTTGCTATGCCGTTGTGTCAATAATAATAATAATAATAATAATAATAATAATAATAATAATAATAATAATAATAATAACTTTATTTTTATATCCCACCACCATCTCCCCACAGGGACCCGGGATGGTTTACATGGGGCCGAGCCTGAACAATCACAAAACAAATAATGTACAATCAAAACAGTAACATCATCAGCAGTAAAAATGTAAACAGTTTAAAAGTATTAAAATAACAGCAAACCGCCATATGGAACAAAACAGAGTAAGATAATAAAAGACTGGGCAAAGTGCGTGGTGTACATGGTTAGAAGTCTGAGGAGATCTATAATAAAGTGTTGCATTATAGCTAAAAAGGAGAATTTGGGGGTGGGCAAGAAGAAAGATTTATGCCTGATATAGACAGGAAGCAGTACATTAGTACAATAAATTGTCAATACTGTGAAATTGTGGTTATAATCAATTATTGAAGGCACACTGGAAGAGCCAGGTTTTTAGATCTTTCTTATTTATTTATGTGAGTGTATGCATACATATAAGATTTACTTCTTTTTATTCTGAAGATGGAGGAAAATATTTGAAAGTATATTACAAAGGTATTCATTCTCTCCAAAGAAGTATAGGGTAGCACCCATCTATTCCTTTTATACTCTTTTTTTCCCCTGACGGAGACTTAAGGCAGTCTACAAAAGAAAGAAAATTACAATAAATATATATATCTTTTTTGGACAATAATACATATGTAGTTTTTTAAAAGCACCAAAAGTTGAAATTAAATTAGTATTAAATTAACCATGGAATTAAAACTTTTAAAACTTCAGGGAATACATTATTGAACATCATGTGGATACACAAAATCATGGATAATAATAAACCTTATTGAAATATGGAACTTCCGGCCCAATAATAACTTGGAATCAAACTGGGAGGAGTGGAAAATGCCTAGAGAAAACATGTCAAATTTGGATGGATATAAGTTCCATAGATATGGGAGTTGTACTGTACTTTTAAACAAAGATTAAAAACAATAGTAAAGGTAAAGATTTTACCCTGACATCAAGTCTAGTTGTGTCCAAGTCTGGGGGTTGCTGCTCATCTCCATTTCTGAGCCGAAGACCCAGCGTTGTCCGTAGACGTCTCCAAGGTCATGACTGCATGGAGTGCCGTTACCTTCCCACCAGAGCAGTACCTATTTATCTACTCACATTTGCATGTTTTCGAACTGCTAGGTTGGCAGAAGCTGGGGCTCATAGTGGGAGCTCACCCTGCTCTCCGTATTCGAACCACCAACTTTTCAGTCAGCAAGTTCAACATCTCAGCTGTTTAACCTACTGCACCATCAGGGGGCTCTATTAAAAACAGTACAACACCACAAAAGCTATTTTCTTGTTAATAATCAATTCCCAAAGGAATAGAAATGTTTTCACCTGTTGCCACAAAAACAGCAAAGAAGGAGATACCTTAACCTCCCTAAGGAAGGAGTTTTAAAGTCTGGGAGCAGCCACAGGAAAGACCTGCATTGCCATGAAACGTGCTTGTGAAGGCAGTGAGAAGTGCCTCTCCTAAAGATCTTACAGCTTGGGTAGGCCCATCAGGGGAGACACCATCTTTCAGATAGCCTGGAAATGCCCAATCCTGCTTACATTATCAGTCACTTATAGTCTATTTGAAATAAGCACAAAGGAAATGTGTTGTCGAAGGCTTTCATAGCTGGAATCACTTGGTTACTGTGAGTTTTCCAGGCTGCATGGCCATGTTCCAGAAACATTATGCCATACAGCCCGGAAAACTCACAGCAACCGACAAAGGAAATGATGCAAAACGAATTTAACTCAAGGAGATGGAGGAATTTGGAGGCTCCTAGACACAAAGTTTATTTCCTTTGGAAAATCAAGAGCTCTGGGTTTGCTCCTCTATAACTTTGTGAGTCACAATTCGAAGCATTGTGCCACCCAAATGAAAAGTCAAATGACATTGATAGGATGCATGTGAATGCCACAATATCAATTTCTTATTCAAACTAAATAGCAGCAGCTTTTAAACTGAAATTTTCTTTTCAGCAGGATTGACGTATACTGTTGGTTGTGTTTGCACAAGAACAGGGCCATCTTTTAAGTGTGTTGCGGAGTTTCTTTTGTGGTCTGTGTATCTTCTCAGAAGATTCCACCTCATTTTCTGTCCCTGTGAGAATTGGATTTTGAAAAAAATGGCTTGTTGTGGAAACAAGGATTGCTGGTAAAGCTTCAGTGGAGACACCTTTTCCCCATGATAACTCTTCCACGAGTGAATTTCTCTTCTGAGGGGTAGATTTCTTTCACTTCCTGTAGTCTCACCCCTGTTCTTAACTTTGTAAGTCGAGTATTTGTAACTCAAGAACTGCCTGTATGTGAATTGTAAATGTTTGTAACTCAAGAACTGCCTGTATGTGAAAGAAACCAAATTCAAATACAATAAAATTATATATAAAATCTGTTCAGATGCTTCTTTTTTCATAGCTTTCATCAGATTCTCAGGGCCCTTCCACACAGCCATATAACCCAGAATATCAAGGCAGATAATCCACAAGATCTGCTTTGAACTGTGTGCCGTCCGCCAGACAATAAAAAAAAACTATAAAGCTGAAACGTGCCGTCCTTTATCCGGGCGAACTGCAAATCCCTATAAGCTGTCCTAAAATATTGAACGACTGAGTCTGGAGAACTTCAAAAAAGGATGTTTATTCATACAAGGTTGTAAACCTGGCACAGATCTTAAAGTTGCAGAAAATGAAACAAATTTCCATAGGTTTTAGTTGCAGAATTATCCCTGGTTCCAGAAGGCAAAGGTGATTATAAAACCACTATACCCTAATCACGCTGTCTATATTAGAAGGAGAAACTCTTTCCTTCCCTATCTTTACAGCAAAGATTAGTTCTAGAAGCGATGGAATAACCCTGCTCCTCTAACTAGATTTCCTATTCCAGATCAGTATAATTCAATACTTATCTAATTTGGATAGGCTTAGATTGGCCTGGTTTTGAGGATGATTTGTCCCAGTTAGCCTTGCACAGCTCCAGCACGTTGGAAGACTATAGCCAGAATGAAACTCTAAAATGGAGACTAGACCCTGGTAAAAAGGGCGGTCCTAAGATGTTGTACTCTTTGACCAATCATTGCAAAGAAAACTGCAGCCAGCTCTTGCAGACTTCAAGCCACCTTTCCTGGGCTTTTGCAGCCAGAGGCTGAAACAAAATGCAAAGGAGGGAAAACAAACAAACGACCAATAAGTAAGGCAAACCATCGTCCTGGGGGACGGAACACTCCCCGCTTAAATTCCCAGGATGTGGGAATTTACCACTCAAAAACATACAAACACCTTTGCACATATGACAATACAAACACTAGAACTTTAAACATCTCCAATAAGCAACACGAGGTCACTAATTGGTCTGTCCAAAATGGACACTTTGTCTCTGTTGCAAGTCTTTAATTGAACTTTCCTGACCTTACCATCCGGGCAAGGAAAGGTCTTTAATACAATGCCCATGGGCCATGCATGGCGGGGCAAGTCTTTGTCCTTTAACAACACAACGTTGTTAACCTCAATGTTGTCCTGTGGGCTTTGCCAGATTCTTCTAGCTTGAAGCTGGCTTAAGTACTCAGCTTTCCACCTTTTCCAAAAGTGGTTGGCCAAGGACTGCACCTGTTTCCACAGGGCACGGTGAGTTCCGTCCGGAACTGGCAACATGATGTCCTTCCATCCTGGCACCTTTTGTGTCAAAATAAGTGCAGGAGTCAGTGGTTGTAAGTTCTCAGGGTCACTGGTAAGGGGAACCAGCGGCCGGTTGTTGATAATTGCGGTAACTTCCGCCATAAGTGTCACCAAAACATCATGCGTCAATGACCTATGACTCAAAAGCATGGCATTAAGGATTTTGCGACTAATACCAATCATCCTCTCCCAAACACCACCCATGTGGGAGGCGTGAGGAACATTGAAAGTCCACATAATTTGTTCAGTATTCGTAAAGTTCTGAACCTTTGGGTCTCTCCCAAACCTAGACACACAATTGAGTTCTTTGGTCGCACCTACAAAATTGGTGCCACAGTCCGACCGAATTGACTTAATTGGCCCTCTGAGGGCTATGAACCTTTTTAATGCGTTTAAAAATGATGAAGTGTCCATCCCTTCTATGACTTCTATATGGACAGCTCGTATTACTAAACAAGTAAACAAAACTGCCCACCTCTTGTTATTTACAACACCACCCCTGGTTTTCCTAGTGACAACCTCCCAAGGACCAAACACATCGATTCCCACATGGGAAAAGGGTGGGTCTGTCAAAGTCCTATCCTGAGGTAGTTCTGCCATCAACTGACTTTGACAGTTTCGCCTAAGGCGCCTGCATTTAACACATTTGAAAATACAACTGTTGACCAACCTTTTGGCATTAACTACCCACAGACCTTCATTTCTAAGGGCTGTCTCAGTTAGAGTTCTACCCTGATGATGGATCCTTTCATGGTGATGCCGAACGAGCAGCAATGCAGTGTGACTATTAGGGGGTATGATGATGGGGTTTTTTATGCACGCCTTGAGTTTAGCTTTGGCTAACCTTCCTCCAACTCTCAAAATACCCTCCTTGTCTAGAAATGGGTTTAACTCATTTAGAAGACTTTGATTAGGGATGTTGAGCCCTTGCTCTAGCCTAGCTATTTCCTGCTTGAAAGCAGATCTCTGTACTGACTTGAATATGACGCTCTTAGCCTTTATCATATCCTGGACCTGTAAAGGCTCACTATCTTTGCAAGCTAAACGATGTATAAGCCTAGCAACTGCTCTAAGAAGACTGTGCCACTCCGAAAAACATTCAAAACGGTGTGGTTCCAGGCAAGATCTTTGGCCCATCTTGATTTCTGTGGTCATCTTGCAAACTTTCACCTCTGGAACGGACTCGGGCAATTCTGTAATATCGGTGGGAGAAAAGGCTGATGGAAAATTGACTTCGGTCAAGCATCTGGGGCCTGTCAGCCAACTTGAACTTAACACTCGTTGAGTTGAAGCTCCTCTGGAAGCGATGTCAGCTGGGTTGTTGCTGGTGGCGACGTGGTGCCACTGGCTAGGCGTAGAACTGGATAGAATGTTGTTGATTCTATTAGCCACATACACCTTGAATCTTTTGGTTGTGTTGTTGATGTAACCAAGCACAACTGTACTGTCCGTGTGGAAATGGACATCTTGAAACAAGTCTCCTATCTCTTGCTGGATGATGCGCCAGAGCTGGACAGCAAGAACTGCTGCACACAATTCCAGCCGGGGTATTGAAGTTCCCATAGGAGCTATTTTAGCCTTTGCCATGATGAATCCTGCGTGACAAAAATCTCTGTCCTTTTGTCGCATGTATGCCACAGCTGCTATAGCTCGCTCAGATGCGTCACAGAAGATGTGAAGTTCTGTGGTGGGTTCTATCATTACCTTACAGGGCGCAAATTGTCTGGGAACTGCGATGGTTTCCAGGCCTTCAGCTTGGGCAGTCCAGTTTGACCAAGCCGTTTTTATTGATTGAGACAGCTCTTGATCCCATCCTATTTTTTCTTGGATCACCTGTCTGAACAGAAGTTTAGCAGTGATCAGGACAGGAGCAGCTATGCCTAAGGGATCAAATATCCCATTGATGGCGGAAAGCATCTGTCTCTTAGTGTTCACAAACTGAAATTTAGATGCTCTTAACGAAAGATGGTCCGATTTTACATCCCAGAGAAGTCCTAAACTAGACTGGGAGCTTAACCCTTTGAATAACTCATGAACATTGCTTTCCGCTAAGTCTTCGGAGGGAAAGGCTTGCAAGATTTGTCTGCTGTTGGATAATAGTTTGTGCAGGCGAATGTTGGCACCTTTTAACAAAGCCTGCAGCTCATGCACTATTTGGATGGCTTGATGAACGGAGTCAAACGAAACCAGAAGATCATCCACGTAGAAGTTGTGGTTAACTATGCTGGCGACTTCTGGACTGAACTGGTGCCCAAACTCATCTGCGGTTCTTTTGAGGCAGTAGTTTGCAACGGCTGGAGACGGGGTATTTCCAAAGACATGTACGCGCATCTGAAAAACCCGAACGTCACACAAATTTTGAGTGTCCGCGTACCACAAAAACTTGAGGTACCTGCGATGATCAGGACGAACTAAAAAGGCGTAAAACATCTTGTGGATGTCTGCAATAACAGCAAACTCTTTCTCTCTAAATCTCAAGATGACTCCGAGCAAACTGTTTAAAAGATCTGGTCCCTTTAGCAAAACATTATTAAGAGAAATGCCTTGGCATGCGGCACTGGCATCGAATACAATTCGGACCTTGTTAGGCTTTTGGGGATGCGTGACTTTATGGAAAGGCAGGAACCAGTTTTCTTCATTGACCTCACTTTGATCAGAGACCTCGGCGTAGTTACTTTGGAACATGTCTTCCATAAAGCCAACGATTTGCTCCTTTACCTTGGGGTCTTTCTGCATCTTCTTCTTCAGTGACCAGAGTCTATTTTCTGCCACATGCCTGTTGTTTGGCAAAGTGGGTTTTTCTGCTTTAAAAGGCAGAGGGGCTATCCAATTTCCCTCGGGACTCCGGGAAACTTGAGAGTTCATGATCTCTAAAAACCTCTGTTCATCTTTGGAAAGCGCTGTAGTTTCATCCCTTTCGGAGACTTCAAAGATGGAAGAATACTCTGGTGTTATCCCCTGACAATAGACCGAGATATGACTCAAACAGCTATGCATTAGTGTGGGGCGACTGCCTTGAAGCACGTGCGCTTGACGAGTGCCCACCGACGATGGAGGGTGCATCCTATTTATGCACACCGGGCCTGTAACTGTCCAGCCTAGTGGTAGCAGCTGAGCAATGGGCGCCCCTGGAGGTCCCTTAACTTGGTCGTTCACATAGAACAAGTTCGGACAGTCCGCACCAAGCAGAAGGGCAATGTCCACATCTGGACGGAAAGCAGGTAAGGCGTTCTTCAGCTTTCGCAAGTGAGGATGGGCTTCCACGACTTCTCTGGTGACAATCTGCCTTTTGTTCCGGGGAATAGAGGAACACTCAATGAGGTCTGGTAACTCGAACAGTCTCTTCTGGTCACAAGAGGAGACAACAAAGCCGGATGCTATGCGACCCTGCAACTTCTTCTTCCCTACACAGGTGGACATGGTGTAGTCGACCGTCTGGGTTTTTATGTCAAACAGTTGGAAAAACTCTGGAGTCGCCAGGGAGGCGTCGCTTTGTGAATCCAAAGCCACGTAAAGTCTCTTTTTAAGCCAAGGTCTTCTGGCTGGATATACATCTGCTAGGCAGATGGGATGGCAGACTCTAAGCTGGTGCGCGTCAGAGCATAGTTTAGTGCAGGCGACCGATGGAGCATCCTCCTGCATCCGTGACGCGGCCTGCGTGTTGGTGGCTTCAGTAGATGACCCTTTTTTAGAAAACGTGTCCCCTTTGGCGTGGGAGACAGCGTCAGAGTTGTGCATCGCGGTGCAATGCTTAAGGCTGTTACACCTTGCGCATTTGACGTCCTCTTTGCAGTTGGATGCAAAGTGAGGAGTAGCTCCACAGCACCTAAAACATATGCCCAGCTTCTGAACAATCTGTTGTCTTTCTTTATAAGGCTTCTTGCCAAATTCCCGGCAGTTGGCCAAACTGTGAGGCTTTTGGTGAATGGGGCAGAGCACCTCCTTCACCTCTGACTTGGATTCGTTGGCCCTGTGCTGAGTTTCAACAGCCTTAACACTAACCGGTCTTTTGGCCTCTCTGGATGGTTTTTTCTCCACTTTAGGTGCCTTCTCTGGCTGGGTCCCTTGGTATAAGGTGGGGAGGCCCGTCTGCGGATCATTCCTTTCTCTGGCCGCCCTGGTGATGAACTGGACCAAATGAGAAAATGGAGGGTATGCCTGGGAGTGGGCCTCCTTGTAGTTGAAGACCTCCTGTCCCCAGCGTTCTTGCAAAGTGAAGGGCAGCTTGGTCAAGATCTGCCTCTGGGACAGGTGCTGATCGAGGCACTTCAAACCGGGCAGTTCTGGATTCTCCTTGGCCGACTCTAATTCCGTAAGGAGATCGCTGAGGTCCCACAAGAGTTTGAAGTCTTTGAGTTTCAAAGCTGGGAACCTTTGGAGCTTGTCCATAAGAGATGCTTCAATCTCTGTGCTGGCCCCATACCTCTGCTGCAACCTGGCCCAGGCCTTTTCCAGGGCTTTGTCGGGATCGGCTACGTGGGCTGCGTAGATCTTCTTAACTTGTGAGGATGAGGCTGGGCCCAACCATGCAGCCAGAAGAGTCAGTTCTTCCTCAGGCAATAACTTTAAGTCTCTGATTGCTCTCTGGAAGGTGGCCTTCCAGAGAAGAAATTCCTCAGGCTTGTCCGAAAACTTTTCGACACCCTTGTCCTTAAGATCTCTTCTGGGGCTTCTGATGATGGAGACAAGCTGGGACTCTGGCGTCGAAGGGAACAATTGAGGAGTTTGCTGTTGTGGAGTGGACTCCCACCGTGCACCTTGCGTCAACCTTTGGCCTCTTGGAGGGATGACATCGACCACTGACGAATCGGTGGCTCCCTGTGCAGCTGTCTGTAAGGGCCAACTAGCACTTGGCCTTGAGGCCCTGATTGACTGACCTAGGGATTTAGCAGGAGGCACAGATAGCTCGGGCAAGGGTGAGCTCCCCGCTATGACGCTCTGCTCTGCAGGAAACTCAAAAGTGACTTTGGGGCCCTGCTCTGGGTAAGGAGAGAAGTCTTCCTGTTCCTCATCCGAAAACTGGCTGTTTAAGCTATTAAGATGCACAAGCACCTTGGAAGAAGGGTCCTGCTTCGGCAACTGACTTACATTTTCTTCTGTGAGTGGCTCAATTAGGGCCTTGGCCAAAGTCTCAGCCCTTACCTTTTTGGCAGTAGCATCCATCCTTATTCTAAGCATTTCTATTTCACCTTGCCTTTGGGCCTGTTCCATTTGCATTTCGCTTTGTCTACGGGCCTGTTCTATTTGCAGTCGTTGCTCTTCTTCTTTAAAGGGAAGGGTGAGATCAGCTGCCTTAGCATCAGCCTCCGCCCCCGCTACCTTGCTCTTTAGCTCTAGACGTGCAGCCTCCTTAATGTGCAAGGCAGCTAGGGAAGAGATGGCACTCCCAGCAGCAGAAGACTTGCTAGAGTGGCTATGTTTAGATGATGCACACTCCCTTAGTTTAGATACCTGGCTAGAGCGGTTGGACTTAAGACTAAGTGCCACAGCAGGTGATTTTAAAAGATTGGTCTCATGGCTGCATAAGGAAGACTGATTTCCTTTTGGCTCAGACCTTAGATTAACAGATGGAGAACTAAATTCCAAGGCATCTAGAATTGCCCTCACCTTATTTTCTTTCTCATTAGTGTCAGCTAAGACACTCACTATTTCTAACTCTGAATCCTTGGCGTTAATGCGCTCGAGGACCTGGACTATCTTAGACACCAAACCCCTCCAAATACCGAAGGTCTCTTCAAGGTCTGTCTGTAATATGGATGGCACCCTTGTAATACCCAAGCTCTCAATTCTGTCCATTAATGTTACAATTCGCTCCCATGCCGAACCTAACCTCACATGGAGGAGCTCCTTTTCATCTATTAGATGGGCTAGCATCTTGGCTGAAGGGTGCTTTATCCTTTGGGGCCTTTCATTCCTACTTTCAGCCTCAGAAGGAGGTATACCATCTGCATCATCTTGAAATTGCATAGACATTATGTATTCTTAATAGCAAGTAAATTTACAACAAAGGCAAATGCAATATACCTGCAAGTAAATTTACAATAAAAGCAAATTCAATATATAATACAATTCACAGCACTTAACCATAGCAATATATATCACTAAGTAACTATACTTTACAAAGATTGTGACCTTTGGCGCCAAACTTTGGTAGGCAAGCTGCAAAATGCCAACTGACAGCAACTTGCCACTTGATACCTCCCTTGCCCGAGTGACGTAAACTGCCAAAATGGTGACTTCGCCAAATTTTCAAGCACCTTGTGCTCCGCGGCTCGAGGCCTGCCGCCGAAGGAGCACCGAGGCTGGCTTTGGAGAGGAGGAGAGAAGAGACGCCTCCTCCCCGCTGTGAAGGGAGGTCACCACCGCAGGACGATGAGACAGGTCACCACCGCAGGTCAATGAGGCAGGTCACCACCGCAGGATGATGAGACAGGTCACCGCCGCAGGTCAATGAGGCAGGTCACCACCGCAGGATGATGAGGCAGGTCACCACCGCCGGACCATGAGGCAGGTCACCACCGCCGGGCGACTGTCCCGGCCGAGATCCTAGCCACTGTGAAGACTCAGCCAGAACTTTCTTTTGGAGTTGCCAGGCTTATCTGGGTCCCGGCCTGGTGCTTCTGGACTCACCACCTCTGTGTGAGCCCAAAGACTGCTGCTGGAGCTCCGCGGCTCGATACCTGCCGCCGAAGGAGCTCGGGGTAGATTGCTGGGTTTTGCACAGCCGTGCAATTGCAGAAACAGCCGCAGCTGAAGAGCAGGATACTGCAGAGGCTGAAGGAATGGCAGCAAGCTTCACTGCAACAGACCAACAAAATCAAAGTCTCTATGGCCGTGCAGGCTAGCTCAAGCGGAAAACCGCTGATCGTCCTCAAAACTGTGCCGTCCGCCAGACAATAAAAAAAAACTATAAAGCTGAAACGTGCCGTCCTTTATCCGGGCGAACTGCAAATCCCTATAAGCTGTCCTAAAATATTGAACGACTGAGTCTGGAGAACTTCAAAAAAGGATGTTTATTCATACAAGGTTGTAAACCTGGCACAGATCTTAAAGTTGCAGAAAATGAAACAAATTTCCATAGGTTTTAGTTGCAGAATTATCCCTGGTTCCAGAAGGCAAAGGTGATTATAAAACCACTATACCCTAATCACGCTGTCTATATTAGAAGGAGAAACTCTTTCCTTCCCTATCTTTACAGCAAAGATTAGTTCTAGAAGCGATGGAATAACCCTGCTCCTCTAACTAGATTTCCTATTCCAGATCAGTATAATTCAATACTTATCTAATTTGGATAGGCTTAGATTGGCCTGGTTTTGAGGATGATTTGTCCCAGTTAGCCTTGCACAGCTCCAGCACGTTGGAAGACTATAGCCAGAATGAAACTCTAAAATGGAGACTAGACCCTGGTAAAAAGGGCGGTCCTAAGATGTTGTACTCTTTGACCAATCATTGCAAAGAAAACTGCAGCCAGCTCTTGCAGACTTCAAGCCACCTTTCCTGGGCTTTTGCAGCCAGAGGCTGAAACAAAATGCAAAGGAGGGAAAACAAACAAACGACCAATAAGTAAGGCAAACCATCGTCCTGGGGGACGGAACAAACTGGGTTATCTGAGTCCACACTACCATTTAACACAGTTCAAAGCAGAGAATGTGGGATTTTATACAGCTGTGTGGAACGGGCCTCAAAGGTGGCCATTAACTGCCTCTCCCCAAAATGAAGAATCAACAAATGGGTAAAGACTTTCCCAAAAGAAAAAAAAAACATGCTTCAGTACTTCATTGACTTCATGCTCTAGAAGGGGGATCGTGGTTATTGCCTTGTAATGTATGCAAAACAAGATATATAGAGAGTAAATCTAGGCCTTTCCGCACAGCCATATGATCCAGAATATCAAGGCAGAAAATCCCACAATATGCTTTGAACTGGGTTATCTGAGTCCACACTGCCATATATTTCAAATTCAAAGCAGAAAATGTGGGATTTTATTCAGCTATGTGAAGGGGCCTTAGTCAAAGTCACTATTTGGTCTCAAGACCTGAGGCTCCCCATGCCCGGTGTAATGTAATTTTGGCCCTTTCTCAGTTGTGACACTGAGTATGGCCTTCATGCTAGGCCATTAACATATTTTTTGTACTAGTATTACTTGTAATTCATATTTCCCATATATCATTGAGTGTAATGAAAAAATCAGCGACTGTTAAAAAAAGCTTCTAAGAACACAAAGCATGTACTTGCAATATATAATTCAAAGCATCATTATAATTGGGTAATAATGGCAGCTCTGATTATAGCATATGTGCATTAGAAGGTTTAAGTCATACATTAGCCTAGAGTGTTAGCCTGGCAGGAATATTGAGACAGCACACATCAATGGGGGCATTCAGTAATGTTTTTGCAATTATAGTTTTAACTACAGGGATATTTTAATTTTAAAAACTCATAAATGTCTGCTGAAACACAGCATAAAACTATTATAGACAGTCCTTTTGGTGTTACCCCCTCTGATGGTATCACCCGGTGGTGTTTGTTCCCCTGCATTCCCCTAATGATACCGCTGCCATTTTCTGCTCTGGCAAACATCTTGGATAAAAGGCTTTCAAGTATTTCAATTTTTGAGCATTTTCTGCTGGTCTGGATATTAGGACACAGAGCAATGGTTTCAAATTGTAGGAAAAGAGATTCCACCCAAACTTTGGGAGAACTTCCTGATGGTAAGAGGTGTTCAGCAGTGGAATATGCTGCCTCAGAGGGTGGTGGAACCTCCTTCTCTGGGGGGGTTTTAAACAGAGGCTGGATGGCCATCTGTTGGGAGTGCTTTGATTGTGTATTCTTGAAGAAAGTCTCTTGGGTCTTAGGTCTCTTCCAGCTCTATGATTCTATGATTCTATGATTATTACTGATTTTTTTCCATGTCAGGAGCAACTTAAGAAACTGCAAGTTGCTTCTGGTGTGAGAGAGTTAGCCGTCTACAAGGACGTTGCCCAAAGGACGCTTGGATGTTTGATGTTTTTACCATCCTTGTGGGAGGCTTCTCTCGCGTTCCCGCATGGGGAGCTGGAGCTGACAGAGGGAGCTCATTCGTGCTCTCCCTGGATTCAAACGGGCAACCTTCAAGTCAGCGACCCAACCTTCAAGTCAGCAGTCCTGCCGGCAAAAGAGTTTAGCCCATTATTACTGATATGAGTTCAATATTATTTACTAGCTGTGCCCGGCCACGCGTTGCTGTGGCTTAGTCTGGTGGTGTTGGTCAGTCTACATTAGGTTGTATTTATGCTGTGACCTCCACCCTTCTTTATACTCACATTAGTAGTAGTATTTGAAGTCTGTTACCTTCTTCAATTTTTGAGTTGATTGATAATTGCTTGAGATCCCTGTTGTCTTTGGTTTGTTGTTAATCGTGATGTCTGATTCTGCTGAGTGCGGTTTACATCTTATTGTGGTACAATAGTCTTTTGTTTTTTTTGCCTGTGTAGGTGTTTATTATTGTTGTTGTTGTAGTGGTCATGAAGGCTGGATAAGTTAGTGCTACTATATTGTTTTTTGGAGGCCCAGTGTAGCACTGACTGGCCTCTCAGCCTCAGTGCCTGGCTGCTTCTTGCCTGTGATGGTGTAGATTGTTATTGTTGTTGTTGTCATTGTTATTATTGTAATTGGGGTTTTTTTTAGGCCAAGTGTGAATGTAGGGATTGGGGAGGTGGATGAGCACTGAATGGCCTTGTAGACTCAGTGCATGGCTGATTCTTGCCTGTGTAGGTGTTTATTATTAGTGGGTGAGTGGATGGATAGATGAGTGGATGGATAGATAGAGTGGGTGCTCTCCTTGTTTCCTTTATTCCTATGCTGTTCCCTTTCTCTGCTCCGATCCTGAGCTCGCTGATAAGAACACACTGGTCAGAAAGGAGGGTAAATATAACCAGATCAATGGTCTTTCTCTCCCTTTTGCTCTTGGCCTTCTGGGCAGAGAGGGAGGGCTCTTGTACTTGGCGTTCCTTCGCTTCCCTTCCCTCCCTCCTTCCTTCGTTCTATCCGTCCCAGCCTTTCCTGCCTGCGGAGCCATGGAACTGGGTCAATGGGTTGGATGGCGGGGAAAGGGAGAAGGAAGAGGCCTCTAATTGAAATGCATGGACTCCATGCCATGGGGTGCTGGAATTTGTAGTTTGCATCCAGTCCAAGCCCTTTCTTTCTTTTTGTCATGGAGGAAGAATCCACCCAAACCTCTCAGACAGATGGCCATCCGGTTTAGTTGTGATGTTCTAGTCACAATGCGTTGCTCTGAGTTTTTTGGGTCCAGATTGTGGTTTTGTGGTGCGGTTGTGTTTTTACAACCGGGAGGGAAGGCTTTTTTGTTGTGTTGCCAAGTTTCGTATTTCTGGGGCGTTTAGTTGTGTTGTTATAGTCACAATGCGTTGTTGTGAGTTTTCTGGGTCCGGATTGTGGTTTTGTGGTGTGGTTGTGTTCTTACAACTGGGAGGCAAGGTTTTTGCATTGTGTTGTCAAGTTTTGTATTTCTGGGGCGTTTAGTTGTGTGCCAAGTTTCGTATTTCTGGGGCGTTTAGTTGTGGTGTTTTAGTCACGATGCATTGTTGTGAGTTTTGTGGGTCCGGATTGTGTTTTGTGGTGTGATTGTGTTGTTACAACTGGGAGGCAAGGCTTTTGCGTTGTTTTGCCAAGTTTCGTATTTCTGGGGCGTTTAGTTGTGTTGTTATAGTCATGATGCGTTGTTGTGAATTTTGTGGGTCTGGATTGTGGTTTTGTGGTGTGATTGTGTTGTTACAACCGGGAGGCAAGGCTTTTGCGTTGTTTTGTCAAATTTTGTATTTCTGGGGAGTTTACTTGTGTTGTTATAGTCACGATGCGTTGTTGTGAGTTTTGTGGGTCCGGATTGTGGTTTTGTGGTGTGGTTGTGTTGTTACAACTGGGAGGAAAGGCTTTTGCATTGTGTTGTCAAGTTTTGTATTTCTGGGGCATTTAGTTGTGTGCCAAGTTTCGTATTTCTGGGGCGTTTAGTTGTGTTGTTATAGTCACGATGCATTGTTGTGAGTTTTATGGGTCCGGATTGTTGTTTTTGTGGTGTGGTTGTGTTGTTACAACCGGGAGGGAAGGCTTTTGCATTGTGTTGCCAAGTTTCGTATTTCTGGGGTGTTTAGTTGTGTTGTTATAGTCACGATGCATTGTTGTGAGTTTTGTGGATCCAGTGTGGTTTTGTGGTGTGATTGTGTTGTTACAACCGAGAGGCAAGGCTTTTGCGTTGTGTTGCCAAGTTTTGTATTTCTAGGGCGTTTAGTTGTGTTGTTATAGTCATGATGTGTTGTTGTGAGTTTTGTGGGTCGGGATTGTGGTTTTGTGGTGTGGTTGTGTTGTTGTAACCGGGAGGCAAGGCTTTTGCATTGTGTTGCCAAGTTTCGTATTTCTGGGATGTTTAGTTTTGTTGTTATAGTCACTGCGCCCGCAACTTTATCCTTATATAGACTGTATCAGACATATCCTTGCAGCCAAAAGGAGGCACTATTGAGTTCAATGGAACATATGCCCAAATAGCTAAACACAGGACTGGAATCTTACTGACCCTAATAAACTGGATATTATATGATGCATTGCTGCCTTTTGTGTAAGTGTATGTATACTTGTATACTCGGTCATTATTACCTCCTGCACTGTTTCAACATAATACTACTTATGGATGCATTCCAGTTCAAAGTCTTGAATGATGAAAGAGTCTTTTAGCTCTAGATTTCCCTTCTGAATAACCTGAGCATTGCTTGTTTGATGGAAAGCACAGTGGCAGAAAAATAAATCGTGGTGCTTTGCTGCCGCATAGTGGCCGTGATGCTATGCGGCACTGTGTTATAACAACTGGCTGGTCCTTTTGGGATTGCAGTGAGCAAACTAGAATGGCAAATATTGGAATGGAATGTGTAAGTTGAATGGAAATATTAGGACTGAGCAAGGCTGATGCTTTTTGCCTTCTTGCTGATGCCCCACGGCTCAAAGGAAAATGGTATATTGCTGCTGTGGGTGGTCCTACCCTTGTGGACTGTTAGATGGGTGAATACATTGCTGCCTGGGAAGATGTTGAAGAGCATTGTTACTGTTGTGTGTTCAAATCTGAGTGCAGGTGCGGTGTTTTCCTTCAGCCTTGGCTCCATTTTTGAGTTAAACAAAATCAGCAAGCTAACCTTTCACGTCAGAGATCCTGACAGGGTGACACCATGCCTCTTCTTTGCCACTGAAATGTTTTAAGGTGTCTCTTTAGTCCTAAACCAGTGGTTCTCAGCCTGTGGGTCCCCAGGTGTTTTGGCCTACAACTCCCAGAAATCCCAGCCAGTTTACCAGCTGTTAGGATTTCTGGGAGTTGAAGGCCAAAACATCTGGGGACCCACAGGTTGAGAACCACTGTTCTAGAATATCTTTTTTAAGGAGCGCAAACCTTTTAAAAACACATTCACATACTCATCCCTAACTAACTTTGACCCTGGCTCTAACTATTTTCTATTGATATCATGTTTACTTTTTATTATGCTTTCAATTTGCAAATAAAAATTATATTAAAATGTCAATTTACAGTATATATATGTTATACATATATTAGGAAAGCCAGCATAGTGGACTGATCTGAGCACTGGACAATGACTTTGGAGACTTGGGTTGGAATCTTCACTCAGCCATAGAAACCCACTGGGTGACCTTGAACAAGTCACACTCTCTCAGCCTCGGAGAAAGGCAAGGACAGACTTTGCCCAAACAAATCTTGCCAGGAAAACCTTGTAATAGGGTCATCAGAAATTGAAAAAGATAGTGCCCCAAATAAACCCAGGAACAGCCCTAAAAACCAAGACACCGATATATTTTTTGCTTGGCTGTCATATATAATGGTACTAGCTGTGCCCGGCCACGCGTTGCTGTGGCGAAGTCTGGTGGTATGGGAAATAAAGTATTGAGGAATTGGTGGTAGTTAAGGTCAAGGGTAAAGGTTTTCCCCTGACATTAAGTCCAGTCGTGTCCAATGACTTTGGAGGTTGGTGCTCATCTCCATTTCTAAGCCGAAGAGCCGGCGTTGTCCGTAGACTCCTCCAAGGTCATGTGGGATGACTACATGGAGCGGCGTTACCTTCCCACTGGAGCAGTACCTATTGATGCACTCACATTTGCATGTTTTCGAACTTCTGGGTTGGCAGAAGCTGGGGCTAACAGTGGGGGCTCTCTCCGCTCCCCCAATTCAAACCTGTGGCCTTTTGGTCCAGAAGTTCAGCAGCTCAGTGCTTTAACACGCTGCGCCATCAGGGGATATTATTTCCTAAAGGTTGTGAATATACAATATTTCTGATTTGTTTTTTTTGTTTGTTGGAGGCAAGTATGAATGCTGCAATTAGGAAAAATGATTAGGATGTAATGGCCTTGCAGCTTTAAAGCCTGGCTGTTTCCTCCCTGAGTGAATTTTTTGTTGGGAGGTGTTAGCTGGCCCTGATTGTTTCCTGTCTGGAATTCCCTTGTTTTCAGAGTGGTGTTGTTTGCGATATTTTATGTGCTTCTACTGTCTGTGGCCCTGAGAAAACAGGATTTTCCAGACTTTGATGATGGGAATACTTTGTTGGGAGGTGTTAGCTGGCCCTGATTGTTTCCTGTCTGGAATTCCCTTGTTTTCAGAGTGGTGTTGTTTGCGATATTTTATGTGCTTCTACTGTCTGTGGCCCTGAGAAAACAGGATTTGCCAGACTTTGATGATGGGAATACTTTGTTGGGAGGTGTTAGCTGGCCCCGATTGTTTCCTGTGTGGAATTCCCCTGTTTATTTACTGTCCTGGTTTTAGAGATTATATTGTTCTGCATTATTCTATCCCAGTAATTATTTCATATTAAAGAAGAATCTCACTTATCCAACATTCGCTTATACAATGTTCTGGATTATCCAACGCAGTCTGCCTTTTCATAATCAATGTTTTTGTAGTCAGTGTTTTAAATTCATTGTGATATTTTAGTGGTAAATTTGTAAATACAGTACAGTAGAGTCTCACTTATCCAACATAAACGGGCCGGCAGAACGTTGGATAAGCGAATATGTTGGATAATGAGGAATTAAGGATAACTCTATTAAACATCAAATTAAGTTATGATTTTACAAATTAAGCACCAAAACATCATGTTAGACAACAAATTTGTCAGAAAAAGTAGTTCACTACACAGTAATGCTATATAGTAATTACTGTATTTATGAATTTAGCACCAAAATATCACGATATATTGAAAGCATTGACTACAAAAATGCGTTGGATAATCCAGAACGTTGGATAAGCGAGTGTTGGATAAGTGAGACTCTACTGTAAATACTACATAGCATTACTGCGCATGGAACTACCTTTTCTGTCAAATTTGTTGTATAATATGATGTTTTGGTGCTTAATTTGTATAACGATTACCTAATTTGATGTTTAATTGGCTTTTCCTGAATCCCTTCTTATTATCCAACATATTCACTTATCCTGCCGGCCTGTTTACGTTGGATACTGTATATTGATAATCTTAAATTATCTGCTTAGAACTGGATTATATGAGGCCCCTTCTTCACAGCTGTATAAAATGCACACTGAAGTGGATTATCTGGCAGTGTGGAGTCAAGATAATCCAGTGCAAAGCAGATAATATAAGATTATAAATGGGTTATATAGCTGTGTGGAAGGGCCTTGAGTCTACACTGCCATATAATCCAGTGCAAATTAGATAATCTGTGGAAGAAGTCTAAGTGAGGCCTAAATCTGCCTGTCCCCTAACTGAAACCTGGCTGTCCCTTGGTTGCTAGGCAACCAAGTGGGCAGAGATTAGCCCTCTAAACTGGCAGCAATTGGATAAAAAATTATTGCTCTCCCTCTAATTAGGACTTTATTTTTCTTTTCTTTTTGTTGTATCAACCTTGAGGCATGGATGATGGGTTGTGTTGTCAAATTTTGAGGTTGGGGGGCCTGTACTTTTGTTGTTTTGTGAATTGCCATGATGCCATCACTCTTTTATATATATAGATAGTAAAAAAGTATCTCTTATGTAAAATGACAAAATCAATACTTGCTTTTTGGAAAATATATATCTACTAGCTTAGGTACCCAGAGTTGCCCGGGTTACTTGAAAAAGTCAAAATTTTAATTGTCCAAAATGCATAAGGTTGTGGGTGAACTACAACTCACATCATGCCAGGTGAACCTTGAGAAACTCCCTCAGTACTTAAAAGTTTGTTATGTTGGGCAAGTTTGCTCTCTAGATCCATCATCATCGGTGGGGTTCAGTGTGCTCTCTGGCTGCAGGGTAAACTACAGCTCCCACCATGGTGGGTCAGTCCCCCTCAAATCCTTCCAGTAGGTTCAGTTTGTCATGGGGGTTGTATGTGCCAAGTTTGGTCTCAGTCTGTTGTCAGTAAGGGTCACGGTGTCTCTGGATGTAGGTGAACTACCACTCCCAGAAATGTAGGTGAGTTCCCCCAAATCCCTCCAGTCGCTTCAGTTGGTCATGGGGATTCTGTGGGCCAAGTTTGGTCCCGGTCTATTGTTGGTGGTGGCCATGGAGTCTCCAGATGTAGGTGAACTACAATTCCCAGAAATAAAGACCAATTCCCCCCAAATCCCTCCAGTATGTTCTGTTGATCATGGGGTTTCTATATGCCAACTGTGGTCCGGGTCCATTGTTGGTGGGGGTCACAGTGCTGTGTCTTGATGCAGGGTGAATTATAACTTTCATCATATTGAGTCAGTCCACTAAATCCCTCCAGTATGTTCAGTTGCTGATCAATTCCACTTTGTTTACTGTGTGGCATAGGAAAGGGTTAAGGGAGATGCAGTGGGCGGGGTCATGCGAATTACACACCAATGGAGAGAGAAAGGAACACTGGGAAGTGTCTTTGGTAGAGGCAGAACATTAAATCTATGATGAAATTGTCCCTGTATTAAAGCCTTCACTTGGGTGGGGGGCAGGATGGTGTTTGTGAAGGACATTGGCAGGGCTCTTGGACATGTTCATGGCTCCCGCTATAACCTGCAATGTTCCTTGGAGGAAGGGCCACTGGTGGCTCCTCAGCACTGGGAGTTGTAGCTGTTTATGGAGGTGGGAGCCTGTCTCTGTAAATCAGTGGTTCCCAACCTTTGGGCCTCCAGGTGTTTTGAACTTATTTATCCATCCAGCCCTGAATGGCTGAATTTATGGATAGGGAAGGCCAGCTATATTTGAGAATAGTCTTTAGATCTTCTGTTTTATTTTTGCCGTTTTAGATGTTCTTTAGTTGTAAATAGAATTTAGAAGCTCTGGCGTGGAATGGTCCATGAGGTCACAAAGAGTCGAAAATGACTGTGTGAATGAAGAAGAACTGAGAAAAAAATAATTGTGGGAGGCTATGGAATTCTGCAAGTGGTCCTCCAAAAATGTAAATTTCCACAGCTTTCAGGTGAAGCTTGGGGTACATCTCCACTGTTGAAAGAATGCAGTTGGACACTACTTCAACTGCCATGGCTCAATGCTATGGAATCACAAGAGTTGTAACTTTACAATGTTTTCAGCTTTCTCTGCCAAAGAGTGCTGGTGTTTCACCAAACTACAACTCCAGGATTGCATTGCATTGATCCATGGCAATTAAAGTGGTATTAAACTTCATTAATTCTATAGTGTAAATCAGTGATTCCCAAAGTGGGCGCTACCGCCCCCTGGTGGGCACTGCAGCGATCCAGGGGGGCGGTGATGGCACCTATTAGGACATGGGGGTGGGGCCAGGGGAGGGGCGGGGCTTCTTCCCAAGAGCCCAAGACAGGGCTGAGAATCTATACCTCATCTGAGGCGCTTGTTGGGACACAGAGGGCGGAGCTAAGGAAGGGGGCGGGGCCTCCTTCCAAGAGCCCGAAATAGGGCTGAGCCTCTATACCTCTCCTGATAGGCCTTTTAGGACGAAAGGGAGGGGCTGGGGCGGGGCCTCTTCCCAAGAGCGTGAGACAGGGCTGAGCCTCTGTATACCTCCCCTGAGGCGCTTGTTAGAACACGGGGGCGGGGTAGAGAGGTTCAGCCCCATCAGGCACTTGGGAAGAGGCCCCACCCCCTCCTCTAGCCCCACCCCCTGTGTCCTGGCAGGCGCTGCAGGACAGGGATAAAAGCTCAGCCCTGCCTCAGAGCTCGTAATGCTGCCTATCCCAGTCCAGGCCATGCATTTGTGGCCCCACCCACCTCTCCCTCCCCCTCCCAGCCCTGCATCTTGGACTAGGGGAGAGGCTCAGCCCCACCCTCTTGAGCAGGGGCCACGCCCACCCCTCTAAGTCACGCCCCCCCTTTCCAGGGGGCACTGAGTAATATTTTTTCTGGAAAGGGGGTGGTAGGCCAAATAAGTTTGGGAACCACTGGTGTAAATACTTACCATTGCTAATTCGGCCTCTTAAAATTCCGGTGCTGGCATATTTGCTCCTGAAGAACTGAAATTCCAGTGTATTACTACAGCGACTTGTTCTCCTTCTTGGATCACTTCAAAATCCAGAATTCTCCCCTTCACCTTGGTTTTGTTTTAAGCTAGGAATGGGAATTGTGTACCCAATGCACTATTCTTTTTGTATTCTTTACCACCACCACCCTCCAATATTAAATGAAAAAAAGAATCCAAATATATTTTTCATTTTTCATTTACCAGGGGAAAGTGCTATCTCTAAAACATAACCAGGAATGATTCATGGTTGTTGGAAATGTCAGTTATGATCACTGTTGATCTGTTAAAAGTCAGGTGGAACTGAAATATCCCTCAGAGCCTACCCATATTGGGTTTTGCCCGTTTAAGCACCACGTCTCCCAGAAATCACCTTTTCCTTCATGAAGACTGTTCCTCACCCAAGGCACTCAAGGTCACAGCCCGGGACAATCCCACCTGGCAGAAAATCACTGGTATGTTTGTTTTCTACGTCAGCCTTAACAGCAGGCAACGCCACGTTATCTGTACAAGCCCATGTCTCCACATACCAGGTTTTGTTTCTAATTTATTCCATATGGTTGGAGAGTATTGTAGCTATATGCTTGTCACAATCTCAGATTTTTTCTGCAGCCAGTCAGTTGTGCATTTACTTGTCAGCCAGAGCTTCTATGTCGTCAGAAGAGGCATATATGTTAATATCCACATTTCTTATGCCACCAACAATTCATCTGTGCCTTTGTTAGTCTGTGTGCAAGAATGGTGCTCTGTGCAATGTGTTTATTTAAATATTTATACTCAACTCTAACATTAAAAGACCTCATAGTGTGGAATGGTGAGCAGGAAAAAAATTAAAACAATTAAAATAGTTAAAATAAATTTAATATATCTCAAACTGAACTTCACAACCTAGTCAGACCATGACCTCTAGCCCTGAAAACATTAATAAAGAGCCAAGTTCTAATGTCACACTGAAATGAAAGTGACATTAGTGTTCATTGGTCCTGAAGAAGAGGGATTTCCCTTATCAGAACAGCACATCAGAGAAGGTCTTCTCTCAGGTATTGAACCTATAAAAATAATGTGCCAAAGACATCCCAACAGATCTTGGTGTTTATGTAGATCTGTATAGGAGAAGTGCTCTTCTATACATCAAGGTCCTATGCCATGTATGCCTTCAAATGTCACAGGGTTTTCCTAACAATTGGTCAAAAATCCACTCTCCCTCAGTCCCCATTTCGTTTTGATTTTGTTTCTCGCAGTGGTATAGACAATAAAATGTATGCACAGTGGTATTATTTGAATTTTCAGCTACTAATTGAATTATTATTTTTGTTCGCCCTCAAAACTACTACTGCAATTTTTAGGTCTTTGGAACCTACCATAAATGCCAAATACGGTAACAGAATGCCTGGAGATATATACAGTGCTTCCTGAAAAAATGTGGGTTTTCCGTTTCCTCCAGAGAACTAACCGGAGAAGGTTACAGTGAGCATATGATTTCCTTGTCACAACAGCTCCGCTTCCTTTTTGTTTGTTCTGGGGAGAATTCAGATTGCTATTTATAATCTTTAAGAACCTGTGTTGCTCCAGTCCAAATTATACCAGAATGAATGCACTTTGACCCCACTTTAAACTGCCATGGCTCTGGAATCATGGGAGTTGTGGTTTTACAGGGTCCGTAGCCTTCTCTGCCAAAGGGTGCCAATGCCTCTTCCAAAGGACAACTCCCAGGATCCCATAACATTGAGCCAGGGCAGTCAAAGTGGAATCACTCCCACTGAAATAAAGGGGAAGTAGTGCAATGTCACTCTGTTGTCACACAGCAGGTCTGATCTCCTCAAGTCCTTCCTATGGCACTGAGCACATCTTGCTTTTCCTATAAAGCAGTGGTTCCCAACCTGTGGTCTGTGGACCACCAGTGGTCCCCAAGAACTAAAATATGGTCCACTGCCTCACCGTTACTACACTGTTGCAACGAGAGCAACTGGTCTCACAAAACCCTCTTACAGTGCCATGGCAATGGGGATGTCGGGAGGGGAGAGGTCGACTACCTATGAAAGGTGCAACAAGCCTCCTGACTGCTGCTTCTCCTCCTCCCTCCCTTCCTGAGCAGAGCCTTTCCATGTGGCACCTGGAAGCAGGGGTGCCTTGGTGTCTTCGTTTTTAGGCCTGCTCCTGCGATTATTTGGGGTACTAATTCAGAAAATTGCATTGGATGGATAACATCAGCTCTAGATTATTAAATATGGTTTTCTGTGGGTAAGCAGATGCAACTACTAGATGGCATATGTTCTGTATCAGAAATTAGAGCTGATGTGGTCTATCCAATTCAGTTTTCTGAATCATCACCCCAAATAACCAAACTAATCTGAAGTTGACCAAAAACTGATTCGTAACCCTTTTGGTACTAATGTTGGGAGAGTGGTCCCTGGTCAAAGTGGTCCCTGGTTAAAAAAAAAAAAGGTTGGGAACCACTGCTATAAAACTACATTATGCTACTGGCCATACGTTGGCAGACATTACTTTCTCTCCTGAAAATCCCATTCCCATCGAGGAAAACAGTTTGGATCCTGATATTCATTCCCAGAAGGGAGCCCTCCTTGGACCACAGTTTAAGATGACTGGGATCCTGTATTAAGGGGGGAAAGGGAGTTTTGTAGCCTTTTACAGACAAACCCATTTATTATCCTATAACACTATGTAACAAAATTTGAAAAAAAAGTTCTGTTCCTGGTTTGAAAGTGTTATTTCCTGTTTAATTGTGCAGTGCTTATTTGGAAGCAGTTGTTCTACCCCAGAAAGCTTTTGTGGCTGCCACAAACCATGTTGAATAGGTTGAGACTCTGTGAGAAGCATTCTCTCCTGAAGTTTCACCCACATCTTTGGCATGCATCCTCAGAGTACCTCACAACAACCCGGAAAACTCACAGCAATCCAATAATAACATTGTCGGCCATTCTAAATATCCCCAAAACATCAGATTACCTGAGTCTTATTAAGCTAAGCAGGGTCAGCCCTGCTTAGTACTTGGATGGGAAGTCAGAAACAAATCTCAGGTGCTGAGTGTTCCTTACCCTTTGAAGTTCATGGGATCATCATAAGATGACAGAATATTTAATGGCATGTGTGATGTGTGACCTTTTTCCAAATGTTGCAGGGCAGAATTTTTGCAGAACGGGGAAAGGTGTCTTTCTGGGACTGTCACTCCCAGAATCCCCAGGTTCTTAAAGTCGAGGGTTGCCACCAAAAGTCAGCTGCTATGACTCAATGTTATGGAATCCTGGGAGTTGTAGTTTGGTGAGGCACCGGCGTTCTTTGGCCTTGTCAAACAACAATTCCCGTGGTTCTCTAACACTGAGCCAGGACGGCCAGACTGCCTTCATTCATTCCACGGTGCAGCAGCGGCGCCCTAGGGAAACAGGATGGAATGCGGGCGCCTTAAAGGGACAGGCACCCTCAATAGGGAAGGGTTAGCGGCGCCTTCCGCTGCCCTTCAGAAAGGCTCCACGTGGATCTCTCGCTCTCTGGTTTGCCTGCCTTGAGCCTTCCCGTGGGGAAGGCCCACCCCTCGGCCACGCCTCCCGCTCGGGCGGGGCCGACGGGAGACCACCTCACCCCGTCTCTCCTGGCCCCGGCCCTGGCCCTGCGGACCCGAGGGGAAGCTGCCCGCGAATCCCGCTGCGCCTTCGCCATGCTCCCTCGGTCTCGCCGCGCGTGGGGCCCCTTCTGCCTCGGCCTCCTCCTCTTCCTCCTCTTGGGCTGCGGGGCGCAGCAGCAGGAAGAGGAAAACACCAGCGAAACTCCGCTCCGGACGCTGCAGCTGGAAACCCTGGTAAGCGAGCGTGGATTAATAAGGACACGCAACCAACCCACGGGCATGCCCTCGAGGAAGCGGCTAAGGCCGCCTTCGTGGCAGTCCAGAAAAGGGCAGAGCCAACGGGCGGGTAATTCCACGCGTGATGTGTGTGTGTGGAAGTGGAAAGCACGCGCGAGGGGCGCAAACCATTGTAAAAGGTGTGAGGGGGACGGATTGTAAACATAGCGATGGGAAACCACGCGTGTTCGTGGAAAAGGGTGGTAAACGCGAAGGTGGTAAGCATGTGGAGGAAAATAGCAAGGAGACATGCGTGGGAGGCGGACACGCGTGGACGGCGAGGAAACCACGCGAATCCGTGGCGAGTGGGCCGCCAACGAAACCTTGTATGTACCGCAGGAATTAAGTGTTGTACTCCTTTCCTTCCCTTCCCCACGGCGGTGTTACAGGTAGTTTTGATTTGCCACCGTCCCTCCCCAGAAACACGCGTGACCCACCCACTTCTTCCACGGCTCTCTGTCTCCCTTTTGCAGGTCGCGGCCCCCGAAGGCTGCACGGAGCGCGCGGCGGTGGGCGACACGATCCAGATCCACTACACGGTGAGTGGGCACACGTCAGCAGCGCCGGCAGGGGGCGTGGCCCGCCATAGGCCCCGCCCCCTCGGGGGAGACTCCGTCGCCGTCGAAAAGCTCTACGGAGGAGCAGCCGCAGAGGACCATGGGGGAATTCCCCTCCGGTTCCTACGCTCAGGCCTTCGGTTGGGACTCCAGCTCCCAGAAGCCTCATCCACACATGGCTATGGCAAGGGTTTCTGGGAACTGTAGTTTGAAACCAGGAGGGCCAAAGGCAGGCAAGCAACCCGTTTAAAGAGCATAATTGACGCGAATCATGCCATCATTTCAGATCTTGAGGGACTAGGGACCCAGAGAGTACAGTAGAGTCTCACTTATCCAACATAAACGGGCTGGCAGAATGTTGGATAAGCGAATATGTTGGATAATAAGGAGGCATTAAGGAAAAGCCTATTAAACATCAAATTAGGTTATGATTTTACAAATGAAGCACAAAAACATCATGTTAGACAACAAATTTGGCAGAAAAAGTAGTTCTATACGCAGTAATGCTATGTAGTAATTACTGTACTTATGAATTTAGCACCAAAATATCACGATATATTGAAAACATTGACTCCAAAAATGCGTTGGATAATCCAGAATGTTGGATAAGCGAGACTCTACTGTACACAGTACTACCCAGGATCGGATTCAGGGTGCATCTTCACTGCAGGCTTAGTGTAGTTTGAAACAACTTTTAACTGCCATGGCTCAAATAATGCTATACTACATATATACCCCTAGTGGCACAGTGTATTAAAGCACTGAGCTGCTGAACTTGCGGACCAAAAGGTCCCAGGTTCAGATCCCGGTAGCGGAATGAGCGTCCGCTCTTGCCAACCTAGCAGTTCAAAAACATGCCAATGTGAGTAGATCAATAGTAACGGCGCTCCATGCAGTCATGCCGGTCACATGACCTGGAGATGTCTATGGATAACGCCGGCTGTTTGGCTTAGAAATGGAGATGAGCACCAACCCCCAGAGTCGGTCATGACTTAACGTCAGGGGAATCCTTTACCTTTATTTTTTACATTATAGTGTCACCTATTAATAATATTTTGCCAATTGATAGATTGTAGGTTTATTATATCTGCCCGGGTTTGCATAGGATTAGATGGGCTGTTAGGAATTGTGGGAGTTGAAGTTCAAAACACCCGGAGGGCCAAAGTTTGCCCATGCTTGGTTTAGAAGTAAGGCCAGTGACAGCTGTCATCTCTTGTGGCCCCGTCTTGATTATTAAATATGCACAACACGTGCCTTGTTGTTTCCTGGCAGGGTGACTTTTCATTATATCTTTTACTAGATATTTCCCAGTGTATTAAAAAAGAGGAAGATATGCACACAAAACAAAAAAAGAAAGAAATAGAGAGATGCAGAGCAGAACAAATTTACATTTCACCTCAGACTTTCCTAATGGGAGTTATCTCTTACGATATAGAAAAGCTTATCTAGCAAAATATATTATATAAACACTTCTTCACCTTAATCAAATGTATTGATTATCAAACCTGCCATTCATATGTTATTCCAATTATTCCCTGCAATAAAAAGCCCACAATCAATGTTGACAATCTGTCCATTTCAATGTGTTGTCAAAGGCTTTCATGGCCGGAATCACTAGGTTGCTGTGAGTTTTCTGGGCTGTATGGCCATGTTCCAGAAGCATTCTCTCCTGACATTTTACCTGCATCTATGGCAGGCATCCTCAGGTTGTGAGGTTAGCTGGAAACTAGACAAGAGGGGTTTATATATCTGTGGAATGTCCAGGGCGGGATAAATAACTCTTGTCTGTTTGAGGCAAGTGTGAATGTTGCAAATTGGCTGCCTTAACTAGCACTGAATAGCCTTGCAGCTTCAAGATCTCGCTGCTTACTTCCTGGGGGAAACCTTTGTGGGGAGACTATACAGAAAAGCCATTGAAATTCACAAGCATGTGGACATTTTCAACAGAAAGGAGGACTCATGAAACAAAATATGGCTACCAGCATTTTAAAAACTCTAAAATCAGGACAGTAAATAAAGCACAATCTCTGGAAACGGGAATTCCAGGTACAAAACAATCAGGGTCAGTTAACACCTTCCAACAATTCCCCCAGGCAGGAATCAGCCAGGTTTTGAAGCTGTAAGGTTATTCAATGCTAATCAAGGTGACCAATTGTTCTTTTGCCCACCCTGGACATTATTCCACAGATATATAAACCCCACAGACCTCACAACCTCTGAGGTTGTCTGCCATAGATGCAGGCAAAACGTCAGGAAAGAATGCTTCTGGAACATGGCCATACAACCCGGAAAACTCACAGCAACCCACTGTCCATTTCAAGTTGCCCAGTCAGTCTCAATTGCCAGATCTCATTCCTTAGAATTATGGTGTTTTCCATTTCTCTGCACACACTAATAGTAATAATGGTTGTTGTTGTTGCTATTTGTTACCCATCTCTCCTTGTGACTTGAGGTGGGGTCCGACATGGTTAAACTACGCAGGTTAAAATTTACAATGCACCAGTCATTCTGCCATGAACCTGTATCCCAATCATCTTCTTGTTTCTTCTGCATTTGATTACACTATGTAACAAAACTTGAAATTTTTTCTGTTCCTGATTTGAAAATGTTATTTCCCGTTTCCTTATAGAAATTCCCCCGAGATTAAAAAAAATGTAAATTTCACTTCCATTCTCCATTGTTCATTTTTTTGTATAACATGGAAAATTCTGAGCCCACTTTATCCTACAAGCGTGGACCTGTTCCTCTTCCAACCCAGTATTTAACAAGGGTTTAGACGTCTTGCCAATCAAATGTTTATCAAGTGGCGGCTGTCAGCTCCATTGGTGCCTGCTGCTTTATTAAGTCTGCACCCATCGTGCCTCGTGTCATCTCTCGGCAGGGTACCCTTGAAGATGGCCGCATCATTGATACCTCACTCTCCCGTGACCCATTGGTGGTTGAGCTGGGCAAAAGGCAAGTCATCCCAGGTACGTCACTGGCATTTTAATTGTCGAATTCATTGAATGGTGGACTAAATTGAGGCTGTTGTACTTTGGACATATCATGATAACACATGACCCATTGATGCTTGGAGGCGGTTGGAAAGGAAGGAAATGGTGCAACAGTTGTATGGATTCAATCAAGAAAGCCAGAGCAGAGCAGAGCAGTTGATGACTAGAGACCTTTTTGGTTTGTCATTCATAGTAAAGGTAAAGGTTTTCCCCTGACGTTAAGTCCAGTCATGTCTGACTCTGGGGGTTGGTGCTCATCTCCATTTCTAAGCCGAAGAGCCAGCATTGTCCATAGACACCTCCAAGGTCATGTGGCCGACATGACTGCATGGAGCGCCGTTAGCTTCCCACCGGAGCGGTACCTATTGATCTACTCACATTGGCAAGTTTTCGAACTGCTAGGTTGGCAGGAGCTGGAGCTAACAGTGACCGCTCACGCCGCTCCCGGGGTTTGAACCTGCAACCTTTCGGTCTCCAGCTTTTTTTTGCTTTTTTTTTGTGTCAGGAGCAACCGGTGGCCTAGGGGATAAAAGCCTCGCGACTTGAAGGTTGGATTGCTGACCTGAAAGCTGCCAGGTTCGAATCCCACCCGGGGAGAGCGTGGATGAGCTCCCTCTATCAGCTCCAGCTCCATGCGGGGACATGAGAGAAGCCTCCCACAAGGATGGTAAAACATCAAAACATCCGGGTGTCCCCTGGGCAACATCCTTGCAGACGGCCAATTCTCTCACTCCAGAAGGTCTCCAGCTCAGTGCTTTAATGCACTTCGCCACCGGGGCTCATTCATAGAGTTCACCATAAATCCAAAGTCAGGTTGATAACAGACAACAACAAAACCTAGTTAGGCTAAAGGGCGCACTCAAGAAACCACAAACATGCTCATATTTTCCACAAATACGGTGGCACAGAGGGTTAAACCACTGAGCTGCTGAACTTGCTGACTGAAAGATCAGCGGTTCGAATACGGAGAGCGGGGTGAGCTCCCACTGTTGGCCCCAGCTTCTGCCAACCTAGCAGTTCGAAAACATGCAAATCTGAGTAGATCAATAGGTACCACTCCAGCATGAAGATAACGGCGCTCCATGCAGTTATGCCGGCCACATGACCTTGAAGGTATCTGTCAGGAGAAAACCTTTACTTAAATATTTTGCAATTACTACCACCATTTCTTCACTTTTTTGTGTATACAGGGGAGGAGGGGGAAATCTTTTGGTAGCCTGTTTTATCCACAAAATGAATCCTGACAAAAGCATTCATTTATGAAATTTTAAAAATCAGCACAAATATTGAGCGAGGGGATGCCTGGCTAGGCTCCAGTACAAGTTGAAAGGCTCTGTGGATTACAATCTCAAAATGAATATGAAACAGTTGTTGAAAAAACATAGGACTGGGCTTCACCATATAATTCTGTACTTGGGCTCAAAAGTCTCACTCAATTGATTGGGGCTGGTTGCTTCCTAATATGATGTTAGATGGCCTTAATAGAACTGATAATTGAATTATTGTGTGCTGATCGGACCTTATTTGGAATTCTGAGTCCATGTCTAGATGCTGGCTTTTAAGATTTTATAATTTTTGCTCCAAAAGATTTTACTTTTTTTACATGTATAGCTTGCCTGTAAATTACTCAAATTGAATTTTAAAGCCTTATTTTTGAAGTAGGGCTTATATTTTGAACATCCTGAAAAATCATTCTAGGGCTTTTTGGGGGGTAGGTCTTATTTTCAGGAAAACAGGATAGGTCTAGCAAGCAAAATTCAAAGCACAAAACTACATATCTCCAAGCCATCTCCTGAGGGTGCATGTCTTTTTTCTTTCATTCAGGCTTGGAACAAGCTCTTTTGGACATGTGTGTTGGGTAAGTAGTAATCTCTTCTGTGATTGTCTTGTCTCAAGTTACTGCCTCTGGAAGACATGTTTCCTGATATTGCATTATATAAGCTTTGGTCTTGAAAAAATGAACTGTTTACCTGCCTTTGCTTCTCATAGAGAAACCTGGGAACTGTAGTGAGAGGAATGAAGATTTCTATTGACCAGCCCTTCTTACATCCTTCCCAAATTTATAGTTTTTCACAATAACTGCTGATTCAATAAGCCTTTGAAAAATTGCTTTTGGGACTCCAGCTGCCCAAATCCTCAAGCCAGCATCGTCAGTAGCTGAACTGACCAACTGGGAGACTTTTAAGGGCGATAGTCAAGGAAGAAAACATAAAGATATGCAATTGAACATTAAGAAAACAAAATAATAACCATAGGCAATTTATATAACTTAAAGAAGATGAAATAGTTTGAGATTGTCCATATAGTGGCTCAATCATTAATCAGAATGGAGAATGCTGTCAAGAAATCAGAAAGTCTAAGACTTCGAAGGACAGCTATGAAGGAATTAGGTACTCCCAGAAATCCCAGCCAGTTTACCAGCTGATAGGATTTCTGGGATTGGAAGGCCAAAACATCTGGGGATCCACAGGTTGAGAACCACTACAGTAGAGAAAGAGGAAGACTGCATTGCAGATGGATAGACTAAGTCAGGGGTCCTCAAACTTTTTAAACAGGGGGCCTGTTCACTGTCCTTCAGACTGTTGGAGGGTCGGACTATAGTTTAAAAAAAGACTGAACAAACTCCTATGCACACTGCATATATCTTATTTTGAAGTAAAAAAAACAAAATGGGAACAAATACAGCCTCAATATTAATAATAATCATAATCATAATAAAGAGGGCTGGAAGAGATCCCTTGGGCCATTTGGTCCAACCCTCTTTTGCCAAAAGCACAAGAAAAGCACCCCTTAATAATTATTAATTAGATAATAATTAAAATACCGTAATAAACACAAGCAAAGCATTGGAAGGCGCGCACCGGGCGACGGAGGTGGCGGGAAAGGTGCATGCAGGGCGAGGGAGAAGGGAAAGGCACACACTAACAACAAGAAGCCCCCTAAAATCACTTTTCCAGGTGATATCACTATGTAACAAAATTAGGAAAAAAATCTTTTCCTTGTTTGAATGTGTTATTTCCTGTTTAATTGTGCAGTACTTATTTTGAAAGTGGTTGTATATGCTCCAGAAACATTTCTGTGGCTGCCACAAACTGTTGAATTGGTTGAGATATTCATTGAAAAACTTTAGTAAAATGTGTTTGCAATTTAATAAACTTTTTCCATGTTTTTATGATAGATCCAAGTAGGAAATGACTTTTATAACTTAGAAACAAAAACCATGTTACATAGCATATTTATTGATCTGGAATGTTAATAGCACCCAATAAGTGTAATGCTTAATAAACTCCTATACGCTGATATTTAATAATTGGGGATTTAACACCTGGCCTTTTCATCAAACTGTGCTTTAAATTACTCACAACAGGTTTCCTTTAATATGAAACAAAACAGTCATATCTACACAGAACTCAAAAGCTCTTATTCTCCTAGCCAGCAAAGGAAGCCACAGAAGGCATGTTTCCTATCAGCACTGTAGTCCTAGGGTTACTTTCAGGCAGAAAGCAGGGAAGTAGGCATCCTGCAGTTGCCCTCCTCTGGGCAATGGAGTGATGCTCTTTCTGGAAAATGTGTGTGCGTGTGTAGCGTGTGGAGCCTCTTAATAGATAATACAGCCATGCACTGCCCTTCAGTTCAGTAGTATCTCTTCTACTAACATTGAGTGCATTTGTACTTACCATCTGATGGTGTTGACTTCATTGGGATGTTGACATGTATAGGAATATGCAGTTAATTGAGTTCTATAGCCATTGCCTTTCTCTGAAATAAAATACTCCTAACGGACTAAATCTCTTTCTCAGTCATATGAAATTAAATTCCAATTCCATGATTCTTAGGATACATGTACATAGTAGAATGAATGCAGTTTGACTGCCATGGGTCGATGATATGGAATCCTGCGAGTTGCATTTCTGCAAGACCTTCAGCCTTCTTTGTCAAAAATTACTGGCTCCTCTTTACATTGGTGCATTGAGCCATGGCAGTTAAAGTGGTGTCAAGCTGTATTCATTCTACTATGTAGATGCATCTTGAATGGAAGGCTGAGACAGTAAAAATCACACACGTGTCTATTGTGGATAAGCACTCTATTTATCATAATGATAATACATGATCCAAGGGTTAGGGGAGAAATTCTCCATATGACTTTATATATCAGGTTTCACTGTTCTTTATTTTTCAAAACCCTCCCTGTTAGACCTTAATGGAAACATCTTTTCTCCCTTTTCCTAGTTTCATGTTGCTCTGCTAGATCCCAGCCCTTCATTTTTGAAAATCTACTATTTTAAGAATTCTTGCTCCAGCTATATAAACAAACGTTCTACACGAAGAGAAAAATCCCAAGAAAACTGGTCTAACACGTCTGTCCAGTTTTTCTCTAAATCCATCTGCTTCCCTTTCTGTCCTGGAAAAAGTAATGTTCCAGATTTTGTTTCACTAAAGACTAATTCCATGTCTGGTTTGTTTATGCTGCATAGATTATTTTGATAAAGCTCACTGTGAAGTCTGTAGACATGGACACAAATGCTCAGTTCTTTAGTACTGACGAGGTCTCTCCTTTTTTCTGACAGAGAGAAACGAAGAGTCATAATTCCTCCTCAGTTAGCATATGGCAAGCGAGGCTCTCCACCTGCTGTCCCAGGTATATATATACCAACTACTAGTCCCTACCTGAGTGCCATTCAGTGAGACTGGCAAAAGGCATCAGAGAACCCATGTTCTCTTATGGTGGGCGCACATGAAGAGGTTTTGACTCTTATTTGTGGCAGAGAGGGAATCTAGAAAGGAATACATTGTAGCGAATTTTAATCTACTTGCATGAGGGTGGGAAAAGTGTGCCTCAAGAATTGGCATTGTACCACAGCTCCCATCACCCTGCACCATTTACCCTTCAAGCCCAACAACATCTGGAGAGCTATACATTCCCAGTCTCAGATATGCTGGGGAACAATCAGAGACAAACTTGCTGGAATGGCCACAAGAGGAAAAAGTGGAATTAGGAGCATATCAATCTTCCCTATTGGAAAACAAACCCCAAGAACATAATGTTAAACATTGTTAGGGTTAGGGTTAGAGGGAGCCATGAGGACAGTTCCATCTTGTCTCTTTACATTAGCTAGAGGCCCCTATCCGCAATAACATGCTATGCTAGTTTTATATCTGGAGCAGAATGAAGAAGGCGGGGCCGGGAAGACATCTTTCCACCATGTCTCCTGTATCAATTTAATGATATAATGATATATAATATTATACTATACTAATATTATAATACATTGTATATACATGTAATATTAATAATAATAATATGATGTAATACAATGTAATAATAATTATAATTGACTATTATAATTGTATATTTATATTACATGCAATATTACTACTAATATTGCGATATAGTTGTATAATACAATATATTGTATGTATATATACTTGTAAACCGCCCTGAGTCCCCTTCGGGGTGAGAAGGGCTGTATATAAATGTCGCAAATAAATAAATAAATAAATAATCATTCATCATGCTATCTCCTTAAAGCAGAAGGAGGAGAGCCAACTTGCAAAAAGTGATATAAACTACATGTTAAGCTTCCCTATAAGCAGTAACAAAATACTTAGCTTTCTGTGGCATTCAGACTTTGGTTTGTATTTCAACAAACTGTCAAAGAGAAAAAGCAGGGTATAAATCAGCATAACAACAAGAGTGTCACGGGTTCCCCAACCAACCTACGCTGGTTTTGTATAAGGGATCGGAAGGAAAGTTTACCGGGCATGTGGAAACAGTGCCATATGTTTCTGTCTCCCTTGCCAGATAAAAAGGTAATGCAAATTATTGTTTGTGTTTTAGCCACTATGGATGCATAGTGGTTATAACACTATGGAGGGCTAAACTTTCTGCAGAGAAGTTGCTTGTACTTGCAACACTCCCTCACCTCTCATATAGTCACATTACTTGCCAATTCCTTCCAGTCGTGCATAATCTGATTACTTGCTCTCTTCAGCTGATGCTGTGCTGCAGTTTGAGGTGGAGGCAGTTGGACTCTCCAGAGCCAACTACTGGCAGAAGATGTCCAACGATGTGCTGCCCCTGGTCTGCATTGGGCTCGTCCCAGCCCTTCTTGGACTCATTGGCTATTACCTATACAAGAAGGCACAGGCACCCCGTGTGTCCAAAAAGAAACTCAAGGAAGAGAAAAGAAACAAAGCCAAGAAGAAATAAAGTTCCTTTTCTCCTTTTTCAATACATCTTTGTGCCTTTTATTTTCATGAGGTGGGAAGTCCTCACACATTCACAGTCATACCCTTCTTCAAGTGATTAGAAAGACATACATAGCTGTGTTAGTCTGAATCAGTATATGAAGGAATCTTGTTGCACTTTTGAAACTAACTGGGAGAAAGTTGGTAGCATAAGCTTCCATAGTCTTACGTTTACTTCATCAGATGTATGGAGTAAAATGCCCATACATCTGAAGTAGATTAAGTCTACAGAAGCTAATGCTACCAACGTCTTTCACCCAGTGAGTTTCAAAGGTGCAACAAGATCTCTTTGCACACAGGAAAGGATAAGAGGCATTGTGGTGAAGACCCTTATACAAAGACAACAGAGTCAAGTGGATGTGAAATGGTGACTAATTAGGCACTAAGGGCCACCTAGAAAATATAGAGTAGTATTTGCTCATTTATCAGTGTACAAAAAGTTTACAGATGACATTATGTGTGTTTTAGCACAGACTGGGTTGAAATACAGAACAAGAAATGTTTTTCTAATCCTTTCAGTACCACTTCCCTGGATTCTCTGGAGGTGGCCTAGGGACTGTTAATGAAAACTCTAGCACTTTCAACAAACTACATCTCCCAACATTTCACAACTGGGGCAGGGGAAGTACAACACAAAAATATGCTCTATATATTCATGGATACATCTAGAAATGTTAATCAAAAATCAAATAAAAAACTGGGTCAGTTTATCTACAGGTCAACGTGACTGCTGGAAATTTAACTCATATCAGAAAAGGAGCCA
This sequence comes from Anolis carolinensis, assembly GCF_035594765.1. NCBI lineage: Eukaryota > Metazoa > Chordata > Lepidosauria > Squamata > Anolidae > Anolis > Anolis carolinensis. The sequence continues at coordinate 157,160,130 of NC_085842.1, read as the reverse complement.
TCTCTCTCTCTCCGAGTGGAGTGGCAAAAGGCAAGAGCTTAGTCTATCCCATGAGAACCTAAATGTAGGACTAACCCCCTTTATACCGCCATGACGCTAATTCTGACTGCTTTGTAGGTCTGAGTAGCAAAATGATGGTAGTAGCCAGGGGCCACTGGCACACACTCCTCCGATGTAGCATTGGTACTTATCCCCATCAAATGACCCATGACCTGATAGCCTAAAAGCTGTCCTAAACATATATGAGCAATTGAGCATATATGGTGTTTGTGGTACAGATACATCCTTGGTATAAGGGCTATTGATACATCTTTGGAATAGGGGCTATATAGTGTGCTCAGTAATTGATACAACACACATCTTAGGAGACTTCCAAGACAGTCCTTTGGCAATTCACTGTAACCTTTGTCCTCCAGGTCTGCCTTTACTTTGAGTCTGAACTTGTATACCTTTCTGCTTTGAACAATCCAAGGAAATAATAAATAGAAATATAAAAAGGTGGGAAAGGAAAGTGGCTGTGAAAACATCAAAATCACAAACATATCGAAACCAAGCTTTCTTTTACTTCTCTTTTTGAGCCACAGCAGCCATCCCACAAAGTACTACTTATGTGTTACTGAAATAGGAGTGAGGGTTATTCAGCATGTGGACACACCACAGTCCAAGTCCCCAGTATATGGAGTTTGGGGTTTGCTTACAAAAGGGAGAAAAGACAGATTTCAGCTCAGTTTAACTCTTTAATGGCAGCTTGCTGTGGGAACATCCTTCCTCCAAAGGTCCTAGTACAGACCTCTAGCTGAGAGAGCTTGGCTCTTCTTTATGCCCAAAGGTTGGCCAATGAAGTAGAGAGACACATTCTGGAATCATCATGTGCTTGCTCAGAGGATACGCTTGACTTCATGTGCTGCCTCAACAACATTATAGATAGGCCGCTTGACCCGGTCATCTCTGACAGACAAAGGTTGTTTAGGAGATGGCATAACAGCTGTCTGGTTAACAATCATCAAAGGATTGATCTGGCTTAGAACTTCATCATTAACAGAGATGCCATCCAGATACTGCTTGAGTAGATGCCTCAGTTTAAGATTGTCCTGAAGCAGTGCTTCCTTGGTCCGCTCCAATGACAGCTGCTCCAACCTCACCTTGTTGTATCTTTGCCAGAAACGCTCCAATCCCACATAGTCCTGCATCATCTGTAAAAGAGAGAACATGCAGATACAAGGCCAAGTTGCCCTTGTGCTGTAGTGGACGGGCATGGCTTTACCCATAAAGGGATACCTGATAGTGATATTATGTGAAGGACACAGCTGCTGAGCTGTTTTTATATCAAGAGATACCTGTTGTGACAACCTCTGGATATTTACAAAGTTGTCCTATAGCAGGATGGAAACAACGTGTCACAAACCACCAATTTGGGGGGTTATTTTTGGATAGAGGGGGTAAGCAGAAAGTATTCTGGGAAAGAACCAGACAATAAAATAAAGCAAACATCACAGGGCCAAACTAGATATGATGTCAATCACTTCACTTGAGGTTCGTTGCCCTTTACCATTAACGGGATGCATAGGCAGCCTGGGGTCTCATGTAGATTGTAATTGTTATGTGTTGAGGGAAAAGTTATTTTTGCTCCCCTATTAGATCTCAATGAAAATTCCTCTCATTAGCTTCTGCTAGTCTCAGGAAAGAAGTCTACATTGGTGTCTATATAATTTTGCCTCAAGCCAAGATCTCAATAGGCATACCATCCTACCTGGGTGAGAACAGTATTAAATGCCAACCTGACAAAGCCCTGGGGATATGGAATAATATTGATGTTCCAAAGGAGATTAATCAAGCAATGAACCAACAGAACATTAGTCTCTTTGTCAGCAAAGCAGCCAGATGCATGCACCCCATCCATTTGCACATCCAGGCTATTCACCTCTGCCAGTGGTTCAACAGGTTTTTCCATGATGATCTTATCCGCAGTTCTCTGCTCATCCCAGCTAAGAGAGCTTGCATAAAATGGCAGCACCTTCTCCTCCTCAGACTCCAATCGGCGACACATTTCAGCCAGGCGCAGAATCAGCTCTCCCTGTTGGGACAGGAAGCAACCACTGGATAGAGTATGTTTTCTTCTAGGTTTGGCACTGATTTTGTTTGCCAAGGTGATAAGTATACTGTGTGCATCCAGTATGGTTCTAAATTGGAAACTGAAGGCAAAGCTTAGGAATGTCTAACAGATATGTCAACACTTACCAGGAACTACAGTTTCCAGCACTCTTTAGGCCCTTTTGCTTTTTACATGTATTCTCTACATACTCAGGGCCATCTCTCCAACCTCCCAGGAAGAGAAGGCTCAGGCAGGATCATGTGGGGCCAGAGAGAAGGTGGAAATCACACCGGAAAGACAGTCTCCACTAATACTAGCATGTCTGCAGCCAACTATTTTTAGACACTAAAACTGTGTCAACACAATTCCAATCCCTCTTCCTTATAATTCTAGGAGTTTCCTCAGCTCCAGATATCACAGAAAACTAGGCTTATACTACTTTCAACCATATTTGTATGTCTATGTATCTGGAGGTGTCCCCTAGTCAGTATTACCTTCTCTACCACACGTTGCAGCGTTTTGAGAGTCCCAGTGCTCTCCCTGGTAAGCTTTGCCAGATTGTTGCGGGCTTTGGCTCTGGCCCGGTTCATCTGGCACTTGAGCTTCTGAAGCTGTTTCAGCACCAACTCCTTCTCGTCACGAACGCGCCGATTTTGCTCCTCGCTTTCCCGTGCATGAAGGGCAATCTTGTTCCTCAGACTGATTATGAGGTCCTGGCAACAACAGGCAATACTGATAACTTAGATGATATTTCCAGATCATAGGATATTCTCCATAGAAGGGTTTCTTAAATCTTTTCCAGTCACCACCCATTTCTATGCACGAAATTTTTACATGAACCCAGGTGTACAAATATATAGAAAAAGGTATAAAAACCAAACATTTACTGATAACAAATCGGCATTTGTAAGGCTTGCTAAACAGTCTGATTTTCCTTTTTACAAAGTATATCTGAAACATTTGCTGCACCTTGTTGCTAACAGATTCATGTAAATATCTAAAACAGCCACAGAAGACATTTACCTTTGCTAGTTTTTTCTGGACCCCAACAGGGAGCTCAAGGGAACTCTATTTGGGGTTGGAACCTACAGTTTTAAGAAGCAGTGGATTATAAGAGTTGTATTAAGAGAAATCAGCACAGCTTTGGGTGGAGAAGAAGGAGAGAGACAAAGAGCCTGAGGCTTTTCTTAAAGTCTAGAGTGCACATCTGATTACGTTTCCACAAACTCTAGTCACTCCCACCTGCGACATCCCATTTATCAGGTGATGGCCCTCTACCTCAAGCCCCTTCCACACTGCCCTATATCCCAGGATCTGATCCCAGATTATTTTCTTATCCCTGATTATCTGGCAATATAGATTCATATAATCCAGTTCAAAGCAAATAATCTGGGATCAGATCCTGGGATAAAGGGCAGTGCAGATCCAGCCATTGAAGGGGCCTAAAAAGGGGAGAGGCATCATCGCGCATTTTTGTCACTATTATATCTACTTTGATCCAGCCCTACCCAGAACTGCCTCTCATTAGCAAGTTGCCTCCAACTCATTTTCTCTCAAGGGAATATGGCCTTGCGTCCTATCTGGGATCTACCTGCTACCCATGCAGGGACTCTAATACAGTGGGTGAAGTGCAATCATAAGGCCACAAACAACCACCCCATGCTGTTCATATGGTCTGAAACTCCATACATTCCCTAAACTGGAGCCTGAAAAAATGAATTTCCTTTCCTGGAAGCTTTCATGTGCAGCAATACATATTTTCAAAAGGTTCCAGAGCAACTCAGCACAATTTGAACTTTATTCAAGCCAGAAGATATGTTCTCCAACCCTTGATCTTGTCTTTATTTTCTGGCATTCTTTGTAATTCATAAACCCCCTCCCTAAGGTTTGCAGAGACAGAAAGCTAACAGCTGGACCCCCTGCAACTGCCAACTCTGCACCAGTTCATATACACAAATCCTTCAGGTAGGAAGTTTGTCTGCAGCCACACCAGTTCCTGTAATCAAGAGCAGGCTTTTTCACAATGTTACCATGCTAATAGCCATGGATATAGCCCTCGGGTTTGCAACAAACGGATGAGTAATGAATGACACTGTGGATCAAATTGAAATCCCATTTGCTGGTGGGTGTCATTGTATGTGGACCAAAGTATGGCTAAAGAAAAGCCACAGATTAGCTATTCAGGTAGTGAATTGTAGAGGGTATGTATGACAGAGATGTTCATCTGGCACTTGAGCTTCTGAAGCTGTTTCAGCTGAGATGTGGCTCAGCTAAGGCCCTGGAAGAATCCGTTCATGCTATGATTATGGAGGAACATAGTTGTGTTGCAGAGGTGATCCAGCAGTGCCGCAGGCACTAGGAAAAAACCATACTTATGAGTTTCAGCAGCGCTTTGCACTCGTGCTATCTAAGAAGGATACAACTGGAAGGAGACACCTACCTGCATCTTCTGCAGCTTCCTCATCTGCATCTCAATTTCCTTGGTGCTCCTCTCATCTTTGAGTTTGAGAGCTTCAAAGGCAATCTTACGGTCCTCTGTGGCCTCTGTATAGTTACGCAAGGCTTGCTGGAAGCGTTTCCACAGCTCTTCCACTCTACCCTCTAATTGCACACGCAGGTAATGCTTCTCCTCCAAGTTCTGGGGGAAAGCAAACAGACATCAGTCCCACATGGGTGCCCCCCATCCCACCCCACCCCCATTTGCTCTACAATCATCTGATTAAGTGTCTCCTTTTAGTGTAGGTAAGCCTGACCTGGTGATCCTAGTTAAGCAACACTTTCAAACACACAGTAAGACAATAAAACCAACTGGTTTTTGTTTTTAGCATGAACTACAAGTAATCCTGTAGCCTGGAAATAAGTTCAATTACAGTCTTGGTATCCTAGCTGCCAAGATCTGTCTCACAGCTATATTTGGGATCTTGCAGTTGAATTAACATTTTGAGGAACATAGTCAACACTGCAACATGATTCTTTTGCTCTTCTTCCCAGTAATGTGTAACATTACATCATACATAATGCAACATCATCAATTTTGGTACCTCCAGGTACATTCCCACTCTACTTAAGCCCAGATGGATCTTTGTAGCCTATCAGTGCTCAGAGGAAATGGGATTATCTAGTGTAGTGGTTCTCAACCTGTGGGTCCCCAGATGTTTTGGCCTCCAACTCCCAGAAATCCTATCAGCTGGTAAACTGGCTGGGATTTCTGAGAGGTGTAGGCCAAAACATCCGGGGACCCACAGGTTGAGAACCACTGATCTAGTGAGCTCCTCACCCTTCTTCCCATAGTATTAAACACCAAGGGATGAAACAGGAAAGAGCTGCACCAACTCACCGGATGACCAGTGTAAATGGACTAGCTGAGACTTATGCCATGCTAGGTGGCTAAGAGTATCATGGCCATACATCTCAGTAATGTTAGACATATCATGCACATAGAACATATACTTTCCTGAGAAAAATCTCAGTTTGAGTAAACCTATGGTGGGTATCTTTATATACCCTGTTTCCCCTAAAATAAGACACCCCCAGAAAATAAGACCTAGTAGAGGTTTTGCTGGATTGCTAAATATAAGGCCTCCCAAAAGTAAGACCTAGCAAAGGTTTTGTTTCGACGCATGCCCACTGAACAGAACACCAGAGCATGCAGGATCGGTAAATGTACCTTCCATAGAGTGTTGTACATGGAAATATTGGTAGTAACAAGAAATTCTTGATAAGATTCAGTTTGTCTGGTTATGCTGGTTTGTGGTGACAACTACTGTACAGTATATAATAAATGTTCTTTTTTTTTGTTCAACAATAAATGTGAATTCTTTTTCATGGAAAAATAAGACATCCCCTGAAAATAAGACCTAGAGCATCTTTGGGAGCAAAAATTAATATAAGACACTGTCTTATTTTCGGGGAAACACGATAGCTCCTCAGTTGCAATTTGTCTGGTTTAATTAGTATATACTGACACATTAATCTGTGTCATATATTAACTGCTACTTGAAAAGACGCAAATGAAAAAAAAAAGGAAGAACATCAATAATTACACTGGCCAAAACACATTTTGGTGCCTCAGATGTTAGGTCAGTTTCTGGTTCTAGTTGACCTGCTGATGTAGTCTAGCCAATGCAGTTTTCTGAGTCAGCAGCCCACATAACGTAAAAACCAAGAGACCAAAAATGTTTTTGGTTAGACTGTGTTATCTAATAATTAGGTGCCGATTTACATATGAAATAACTGATAGAAATAATATAGCCAATAAACTGTATCAGACTAAGGACCCTTCTACACTGTCCTTCTATTCCAGGATCTGATCCCAAGTTATCTGTTTTGAACTGGATTATATGAGTCTCCACTGCCAGATAATATAGGATAATCAGATAATCTGGGATCAGATCCTGGGATATAAGGACAGTGTAGAAGGGGCCTAAGACATACATGCAAACACTTAGGTGAAGATTATTTCTGTCCCAATATAATTCCCTCAACCACCCAGTTCATTAGGCACAGTGTTGCGTCCTACATCTCAACTCCCACCTTGTTCTTCACATCATCTCTTATACTCTGGAAATCTAGCCTGGCCTCATATTCACTGTCAGCAAAATTTTGTTCCATAGCCATCAGCACATCTTGAATGTAGCGGGTCTCCAGATCGTGATGCCCTATGATCATCTTCCTGAAAGAAAGGGAAAGAATCTCATGAATCCACTCCAGGCCACCCAATTCAATTTTCACAGTAACTGAACTGTCATGTTTCCATCCTCTCTCCTACCTCTCTGTGTCAAACTCCTTCTGCAGGGCTCGTAACTCAGTCTCGTAATCGTCTTCTAAGTATCCCAGGCGGCATCGCTGCAGCTGTAGTAGCCGGTCAATGTTGTGCAGGTGGCTGCGTAGGGCATGCGCATATTGAGCTTCTGCTTCAGCAAGGTCCTTAGCAAGGGACTGGAAGGATAGAGTTGGATCATTTCACTAGCCCTGGAAAACCACCTATAAGCCAAACTGTTTTAAAATGTTTGCTTTCATGTTGCTTACTGCTGATTCTACTCTGTGTCTTTTCCTGTTAACTATGTAACAAAAGTTAACAAAAATTAAATGGAAATTGCTCATATTTGTGTGCCTTTATGGCTGCCTTAATCATGATTTTACTGCAACATGGAATCTGCAATTCCTCTTCACTGCAGCCTTTCACTGAGATCATAATTACACAAGATTTTTCAGAGAAGCAGATATTCTATATGTTCACTAAGGTCATTACGGTATCCTTATACTTTGCCTTTGCACTTACCTCTTGAGGGAAACCAAAATAGTTTAAATAAATACATATTGCAAAAATACACAATAATTGGGGGATAACTGTTTCCTTCAGGGGTTGTGGCTCACCTTAATGACATTGTCTTTGCAGTCTACCACACGTTCAAAGGTCTGGCTGAGAATCTCAATGTCTTTGCGTAGCTCCCTGGCTTTGACTTCGCGGAGGACCGTGCGCCACTGCAGGTTGATCTTGTGCATGTTCACAGTACTGTTATGCTCCTCCTTGGCCAGTTTGTCCTACATGGCAGAGCACAACATTGAACCAAACAAAGTGCAAACACCACAAGATAATGCATCAACTCAAGTACAAGAGCAGTGATGGAGCAGTAACAGAGCAATAAATACAGCCAACGGAGGATTAAAATGTTTTCATCTTCTTAGCTAAAGCATATATGCAAAGAAAAGCAGAATTGAACTAGAATCAAGATGACCCAGACAGAAGCCTTCTGTAGTCTTGCAATAGTTCTTATAGTGAATAGAAGTGCCATACACTTAGGCACTTAGGTGATCACGTGGATTGAAACATCACTCCTCACAAGGCTACACAGATGTACTCTTAAATTGGAGAGGACAATTGTTATTATAATCCATAAGCCTTTACTATTGGCTACATTAGCTGAAGATAATGGGAGCTGCAACTCAACATCTAGAGGCCAACACATTCACCAGCCCTATTTCAAAACTGACATCAGGAAATAATTCCTAACTCAAAAACAATCTGAACCAAGTCAATGAAAGAAATAGTTGGAAGAAATCATGGAACATTTTAGGAAGTGTTTGTGAAGATGCTATACAAATGTTCTATTCATCATCTAGGAATGCCTGCCTCCGACCAGGCAATGTTTCTCTAGTATGTGTCCTTCAAGTGGGTTGGGTTCTGTATCTTATCACGTAATCCTCACAATCAGTGCTGCTTGGTAGTAACAGGGATGGTAATCTAAAAGGGCTAGACTAGGCTGAGGTGGTACTCTAATTCCACAGTTAACTCAAATATTCAAAATAATTTTTGAATTTTCCAATTCCCACAACTGAAATTTATTCAAGAGACTATCTGGCAGAAACATCTGGCTAAAACACAAGAGATCGTATAAAGAGTACAGTGACACACAGCCTGGGCTTTTGATGCTGAACTGAAAGTTATAATTCATCACAGCCATTTATGGAAACAGGGTCATTGCTCTATCCCTGTCATCTCTAGGGTGAAAATCCTATCAGCCCGACATCAGAAAGTAGAGTGGCAATCAGTTCAATTGCATCTTGACTTATGAAAATCCCATGAACTTCATAAGGTTTTCTTAGGCAAATACTCAGAGGTGGTTTTGCCCATTTCTTCCTCTGATATATTGCCTCCAGCATGTGGTATTCATTGGTCATATCACATCCAAGTACTAACTAAAATACTAACCAGAACTCACCCTACTTAGCTTCTAAAATCAGATGGGATCTGGTAGCTTTAGGCTACACAAAATGTAATATTATCTTTGAACTGGAATCCTTCTGGACAATGAGTTGTCAACCTGTGGGTCCCCAGGTGTTTTGGCTTACAAATACCAGAACTCCCAGCCAATTTACCAGCTGTTAGGATTTCTTGGAGTTGAAGACCAAAACATCTAAGGACCCACAGGTTGAGAGCCACTGAGTTAGACAATTATGGGGCACATTCCACTCCCCACTGCAATATATAATGTAAAGCAGGAATATAAAAGTTATGGTTCCCTAAATGGGTTGCCTACAATTCTCATGACTCCCTCATCATGGCCAATAGCAAAAGATTGTGGGAACTATATTCCAAAACACCTGGAGGGTACAGCAGCATTCCTGCTCTATGGCCTGTTGCCATTCTTAGAAGAACTTGTTGCCACTGGAAGCCATTCAATTACTCCACTGTATCTGCCAGTATATTTCCTACATTTGTTTTGTATTAATGATTACAGAAGTGAAACATTTCAGACAGTTTTTTCAAAGCCTAAGGGTGCTTCCATATGACAAATTTATACTGCAATTACTCTGGCTCATTCAGAGTTTTAGTGGGGTGGAAGAGGTCCAGACAACTGCATGTTCCATTTGTAATCCTTCTATTTCTTCTCTCTTATAAGCAATTAAATAGAGCATTAACGAAGACATGAAAGGGTTGCACAATGCTTTTCAACTTGGAAGCACTCTATGACTCTCCTCATTTGCTTACTTTCTCAAACAATTCCCATGAAAAAGAAACACACCTCTGCCATATTGGTTTTTAATTGTCAGTAAGCCTACATATCTAAGTATAATCTTTCCCATATTTAAAAATACTCTATAGATCTGCAGTATAATTCTTATTGCTGTGACTCCCTTCTCTACAGAACAGCAGGCTCCACGGATTTTATCTCCTTCTTCTGTTTTGCCCTGTGTTCCTTAAGTCCAGCCAAACAAATGATACCTTTAGGAACTGAGCCAGCATGTCCTCTTTCTTCTTGATCATTTCCTCCTCGGCCAGTTGCCTCTGTTGCATCATAAGTAAACGTTCTTCTTCGGTCAGTGGCGTTCGCCTGCGTCCCTTCTTCTTTGGCATTGTTGCACCTAGGAAGGCGGAGATGGCTATGATAATGAGGAACTCTTTAAGTCAACAATATTAAATATATATTTGATCTCAAGTATTCTTTGCAAATCTCGTGTTCTCTGTAGAGTTCTACTCCCAACACGTCTAGAGGCCAGAAAGTTGGGGAAGCTGATCTAGAACATTGCTTCTAAAACTGTGGGTCCCAACCCCAAATGGGCCCCAGTTAGCTCAATGTCGAGGTCCTGAAAAATTTGGCAACAGTAAAAGGTTTCTGAACATCAGTCACCTGATAGGTATACTAGACATTTACACAAATCTGTTGTGCTGTGTTTACAATAGGATCTGCAGAAGATACTTCCACTGTACTTCACAAAAAGGAAAATCAACCTATTCAGCAAGTCTTGCAAACACTGGTTTGCTATCACTAAATATTTTTATTTTTATACATATCTTATATACCTATATACTCAGGGTTATATAAAAAAATCTTGGGCCAAAAGGGGAAAAGTTTAAAAAGTCCTGATCTAAACTAATAGGATACATCTCTGACTTTTTAGCCATACTCCTATTTATTTACATACAGTGATATGGCTAGATCAGGGGTGGGTACTGTTGGACTGCATTTCTCACAATCTCTCAGCATTAGCTCATGGGAGTTACAGTTCAGTACATGGAAGTTACATGGCCCTCATCCCTATTATGAGTGTGTTTGTGCTTTCAAGTTGCCTGTTGAATTATGGCAAATTCATGAATTTTCTGGGATTTTCTTAGGCAAGAAATATTCAGACGTGGTTTGTCAATTCCTTTCTCTGAAATATAGTACCTGGTATCTGTTGCCAGTCGCCCATCCAAGTATTAACCAGCGCGAACCCTGCTTAGCATCCAATATCATATTGGATCTGGTACCTTTAAGAGTATAGTAGAGTCTCACTTATCCAAGCTAAACGGGCCGGCAGAACCTTGGATAAGCGAATATCTTGGATAATAAGGAGGGATTAAGGAAAAGCCTATTAACCATCAAATTAGGTTATGATTTTACAAATTAAGCACCAAAACATCATGTTATACAACAAATCTGACAGAAAAAGTAGTTCAATACGCAGTAATGTTATGTTGTAATTACTGTATTTACAAATTTAGCACCAAACTATCACAATATATTGAAAACATTGACTACAAATATGCATTGGACAATCCAGAACCTTTGATAAGCGAGTCTTGGACAAGTGAGACTCTACTGTTTTTAACCCCCTCCCTCCACACTATAGACTCCTTTAATACATACCCTGCATTTTTAATGTATAACTCCAGCCAAAAAATATATTTTAAGCTTTGGATAACATAGGGAAGGGTTAACACTCCTGTGGTGTTTGTTGTGCTGTCTGTGCCCCTGTTCAGAAGATTTCACCTCACTTTCACCTCACTTTCTGTCTCAGTGATAATTGGATTTTGAAAAAAATGGCTTTCTGTACTTCCTGTTGTCTCACCCCCATTCTTAAGTAGGAGCCGTTTGTAAGCTAGATGTTTGTAACTCAGGGACTACCTGTAGTTCCCTCCAACCTTTTATCCTTAAAATGATCCTATGAGTAATATTAGCAAGCATAGTCATTTTAGTCTGGAATATTAGTCTCTGAGGTGCAAAAAAGATTCTGGTTAAGACAAAGAAATATTGATTAGCTCAGGATTGGGACTTTAACCTGGAAATCTCATGACCTTCTTTTCAATTCCCTTCCCTCACTTTTACCTTTTACTGCAGTTCTTAAACCTTATTTCTCCCTGAAACCAGGATCAGCTGGCACACTCGCCTTGATGGTTCTTCTCCCACAACAGCAGTATAGGCCCAAAACCATGCAAGGACCCTTTTGAAGAGACACGCACTACCCAGGAACACCAGCTGGAAGAGAAGAGACAAAGAACGGATGAACTTCCAATGTCAAATGGTCAGCATCAACTGACACATATTACGGTAGTTTGGTTGGTTAAATCTTTGTTTTCTTCTCCCCTTAATGTGATGTCCCAAATCTTGTTCATGGAATGAGATTGTACTACTTTTGAAAGCAATGTAGAGAGTAGAAATTAACGAAAGAGGGTTTCCTTACACATGTGCTTTCTTGCCAGCTACCCATTTTAAAGTTGATTTTTAAGTGGCATGCAGCTGCTCAAGGCAGAGAGCCACAATTTATTTATTTTTTTAAAGGGGGGGGGGGTCGTTTACTTCTTTCTTAGGTGCTAGAAACAATATAATACGAAAGCTGGCTGGCACAACCTGAGGATCACAACCAGATACAGCGAAGACATCTTCCCTTGCGCTTTGCTACTTTGCTGCTGAATATGCATGCCTGGTGTGGAACACATCTCACCATGTTAAAACAGTGGATGTGGCTCTTAATGAGACAGGCCGCATTACCACAGGATGTCTACGTCCCACATCACTGGAGAAATTATACTATTTAGCCGGTATTGCACCACCTGACATCCACCGGGAATTAGCAGCCAATAATGAAAGAACCAAGGCAGTGACATCCCCTGTTCAGATATCAGCCAGCACGCCAATGCCTTAAATCAAGAAACAGTTTTCTAAGATCTACAGAGATACTCGCAGGAACACCTCAGCAAGCGAAAGTCCAAAAGTGGCAGGCTAAAACCCGGAACCTCAAGCCATGGCTGATACTGAATGAGAGACTCCCTCCTGGGCACACAGAAGATGGGGCAATTTGGTAGGTGTTGAACAGATTGCACTCTGGCACCATGAGATGCAGAGCCAACTTTAAGAAATGGGGCCACAAAGTGGAGTCCATGACATGCAAGTGTGGAGAAGAGTAAACCACAGACCACCTATTACAATGCAGCCTGAGCCCTGCCACATGCACAATGGAGGACTTCTTATAGCAACACGAGAGGCACCAAGTGGTCAGCTACTGGTCAGAGGACCAGTATAATGCCAAGTTTTAAACTTTGTTTTTAAAATACATTACAACTGCACCCTTGGTTTGCTTCTGACACGATAAATAAATAGCCATGAGTTTATTGCTCTATTAAGAATTCTTCAAGGAGTTGAAGCTCAAAAGCCATTCAATGCTAATCAAGGTGACAATCGCAACATTCACACTTGCTTCCAACAGCAGATAGTTCTTTTTTCCACCCTGGACATTCCAGAGAGATATAAACCCCACTTGAGCAGTTTCCAGCAGACCACACAACCTTTGAGGATGCCTGCTATAGATGTGGGCTAAACATCAGGAGAGAATGCTTCTGGTACATGGCCATACAGCCCGGAATACTCACAGCAACCTACTTCATGGAACCTTTCCCCCCATCTAGCTCACATTCTTCATGCCACTTTTGTTTGCCTGATTACCCTGAAACATTATTTCTCAAATTCTTTGCCATGGCAGAATTGCAAATATATTAGGGGAAATAATTTTGCATCCAAATTAAATATAACTCTGACCCCTGGTGGTGGCGCAGTGTGTTAAAGCGCTGAACTGCTGAACTTGCAGACCGAAAGGTCCCAGGTTCAAATCCCAGGAGCGGAATGAGCATCCGCTGTTAGCCCCAGCTCCTGCCAACCTAGCAGTTCGAAAACATGCCAATGTGAGTAGATCAATAGGTACCGCTCCGGCAGGAAGGTAACGGCGCTCCATGCAGTCATGGCGGCCACATGACCTTGGAGGTGTCTACGGACAACGCTGGCTCTTCGGCTTAGAAATGGAGATGAGCACCAACCCCCAGAGTTGGTCACGACTGGACTTAACGTCAGGGGAAAACCTTTACCTTACCTGATAGAGATAGGGTGCATCTAATACTGCAGAATGAATGTAGTTTGACCCCACTTAATCTGCTTGGGCTCAGTCCTATGGAGTTGTAGTTTGATAAGGCTTTTAGCCTTCTCTGTGGAGGAGAGCTGGCACCACACCAAACTACAATTGCCAGGATCCCCCAACAATGAACCATGGCAATTACAAGTGGTATCAAACTGCACTTTTCGCTTCGCCTCTTTCTCCCTCCCTGATGGGTACAATGGGGTGCAAACGACTTCTGAACTCTGGATTTGCACCTAGGAAGGTAAACAAAGGCTAAAAGGGGAAGGTGGGAGGCATGGAGGGAGGAACTGGGTTCTTTTGCAAGCAACTGGGACAACAAGAGATGGACTGGGACAGTTAGCGGCTAAGAAGCAGGCTGATACAGAGGGATTACCTGCCCAGAAAGAGGGAGTAGGCCCCTATGTGATCGCACCCCCGCCCCCTTCAAGCCCCCCACCAGAGCCCTACCTGCCTCTTCCCTGCTTTGCTGCAGGCGAGTCTGCCCTGTCGCCTAGCAACAGCCACTTCCCGGCCAGACCGCTACGGAGTGCGGGCGCCCTCTTGAGGCCTTCCCTGGAACAGCCGCCGCGCATTTGTTGTTTGGCTGGATCATCCCTGCAATAACATGCAGTGTGTAGACAGGCATGGGAAAATCATGGCCTTCCAGGTGTTTTGGACTTCAACTCCCACCATTCCTAACAGCCGGTAGGCTGTTAGGAATGGTGGGAGTTGAAGTCCAAAACACCTGGAGGGCCAAAGTTTGCCCAAGCCTGGTGTAAACCCGTATTATGCAGTTTACGTCATTATATGGGCCTACAATAGCCGTACCGTGTAATTTCAGACTACATTATAGGTCCAGCCAAAAAGACAAACCTTGCAGGATTAGAAAAATGAGATTGGGAAAGGCATACATTGTTAGGGAATTCTCCCAAAACAGCAGAACATCCATAAATACAAACGGGATACTTAACTGAGCAGTCAGCTCACATCAAGCAGAAAGATGAAGTGTTGTGTGGCTGCAAAAGAATTTTGAGCTTAGCAAACAAGTATGCAGAGTTCAATCTTTACATTTACCAAAAAGGAGCCTCCAATGGCATAGAGGATTAAAGCCTTGTAACTTGAAGGTTGGGTTGCTGACCTGAATGCTACCAGGTTCGAATCCCACCCGGGGAGAGTGCGGATGAGCTCCCTCTATCAGCTCCAGCTCCATGTGGGGACATGAGAGAAGCCTCCCACAAGGATAGTAAAAACATCAAAGCATCCGAGCGTCCCCTGGGCAACGTCCTTGCAGACAGCCAATTCTCTCACACCAGAAGCAACTCGGGTTGCTCCAGACACGAAAAAAAAAGTTACCAAAAAGGTTTGAACTACATTCCTTGATAGGAAATAATTGAGTCTAAGCTTCTTTCTTGACTCCATTACTTCTATGTTCCAAAACAAGAGGAAAAACCTCCAAACACTACATTTTTTCAAGCACACACAGAGAGGTCTGAATGCAAAGATGGAAAAGCAAAAATCTTAAACAAAGGCATGCAACCTGAAGAGAGTATCTATTTTACACCACCTATCAAGGATGAGAGCAGAGAGATTTCCTCAGCCTATTCTAAAGCTAACTTCCTCATTGAGGACTACAGACTTGGGCAGTGTGAGGTTGACTTCCAACATAAATAACCACAGCTTCATAATTTGGATGATAACCACTCTTTTTAACCACCTTTTCTTATAAGAACTACAAGGTCAGGACAAAGATTGTAACTACCACCACCAAGGCCCCATCAACACTGCCATATAGTGCAGTTTGGAACTGCATTATATAGTCAGTGTAAACTCATATAATGCCAGTCAACACAGTCAAACTGAATCACATGAGTCTACACTGAATGCAGTTTCAAATTGCATCATATGGCAGTGTAGATGGTGCCCATGGTTTTACTGTCTGAATTGATGATTGTTTCCTTGCGATTTTAATATTTGGTTGTACTACTTAATCTTTAGATAGAAAGGCAGGGTTTGGAACTGGTATTTTTGCCCAGATATCAATATAACCAGAAAATTGGCTATGGGAGGCATCCTCAGAAGTATAGATGTGGGTGAAACATCAGGAGATAATGCTTCCAGAACATGGCCATACAGCCCAAAAAACTCACAGCAGGCCAGTGATTCTGGCTATGAAAGCCACACATAACTGGAAAAGTGTAGAAAACAGATCTTTGAAATTGGGATAAGGGAGGCAGTGAAGTTCACCATAACATTATTACGTTGCTTTAAATAAACTCTGCCAAATAGCTGATTTATTTTGAAGATCACTTATATAAAGATTCCTGAAATGTAAAAGCTGGGCTTAATATGCAAATATCTCAGAGAAGGAAAAATAAAGTATAAGTCCCACAGGACTGAGCCATGGCAGTTGAACTGGTGTCACAATGCATTAATGGAACAGTGTAGAATAGATGATACCCTCAGTCGTCTACCCCACTCAATGAAAAACATCAAATACCTATTTCATCATAGGAGTCTAGAAGCAGTTTGAACAACAGATTTACAGGCCATATCATTGGTGATTCCTCACAGCCGAGTGTGATTATCTTCCAGAAGTAGAGTCTTGGTGGTGGTTCTGTAGGTGGCTGTAGAGACCTGTTCTGGATCCACATGTTCTTCTGTTATGAGGACATTAATTTCAAGGTGGAAGGCAGTCCCGGTCAGGGTTGGCTAGACACGCCTTCCTCTTGACACGTTTTTCCTTTCGTGACTCTTTGAATTCCACAGGACTGTGGGTCACAGCTGACCTCGTTAGAAGCGCTTGAGGGCCAGGATTTCCCAATTCTCGGTGTCTATGCCAGTTTTTACGTTTAGCTTTAAGCCCATCTTTACATCTCTTTTCTTGTCCACCAACATTCGGTTTTCCGTTTTTGAATCGAGAGTAGAGTAACTGCTGTGGGAGACAGTGATCGGGAATTCGGACAATATGGCCAGCTTAGCAGAGTTGATGGTGGAGGATCATTGTTTCAGTGATGGTGGTCTTTGCTTGTTCCAGAACTCTGGCATTTGTCCACCTATCTTAAGAAATTTTCAGGATTTTTTGGAGGCAACGCTGGTGGAATTGTTCCAGAAGTTGAGAGTCATGTCTGTAGACAGTCCATGTTTCACAGGCTTAGGCGGTGTTCTATTCTGTCTCGATGCAGACTTTTGTGCAGGATTGGGTTTCTTTTTCTTGGAAGACACTTGTGGATTTTGATGCTATAAAGTAACATATAATGAAAAACAACATACACAACAAAATAATTAACCTAACAATACAGAAAAACAAATAACACGACTTTCAGCTTTTCAGCTAGTTGTTATCATTGCTCACTTGTCTTGCTTCCTCTAATTCTACAGTATAATTGTATAGTTTCTGCTTTAGAATTTTTAGATGAGATGTTCCTATGCCAATAGAAATAGCCAAAAAAGGTGTGCAAAATACACCAGTAATAATTGAAGGAAACAAGCAAATAATGTTTGTAGGACTGGGTTCTAAAGATTGTGTACATTAAGATTGTAATATATCCAGAGGTAAGACATAACCTCTACCAAATAAATCAAACTTGTACAAAAAAAAAATCAAGTGTATAGTCAGAATTCCCTCAAAATGTAGGCTTTTTGAGAATTTGTGGGTTTTCGGATAAGTGCTCTTAAAGTACTAAAGAAGGATTGACAGTACAATAAAGGAATCAGGCATGAAAAGTACAATTAGGAACAAAGAAGAAAAGGACCCTTGGTTTCCAAATTTAAACAGGAAAGTGTCTTTATTAATGTACAAAGTCAAAAAGCATGTCACAGGGAATTCTTAAAGACCATTTCAATAATGAAACGCTTTAACCCTTTGTCAAAAACTTTAAGAACTCGGGATTTGAAAACATTTTTCTCTTCAATGAATTTTGTAAAAAGGAGAATGCCACCTCCGCACCCAAAGTAGTGTGCTTTACTGGCCAAATAAACACAGCCGTTGATGCCCAATAAATCTGCAAGTGTGTCGTGCAAAGCCTCGTAGTAATCGGGGTTGTAAACAGTTTCTGAAGTCAGAATCACATCATATTTTGAGAAAGGCTTCTTGCTATTTAAAAGAAGCTTGCGGAATGCTGACCATTCCCCAGAAAACAATTTGCACTTAGAGAGTAAGTCTAGGTCAAAATCTTTCCCCCCAGAGTGTTTTACAGGAAGTTCACCATTTCCTTCAACATCATCATTCTCATGAGCACAGTTAACCAAAATATTAGGCAAGGTTATTTCTTCAATCACTGAGCTGTTATAGTCCTGAAAGTGGACTTCTCCAGCATTTCTTTTTAATGCAGTGATTCCCAAAAGACCAGCCCCACAGCCAAGATCCAGAACAGATTTGTTTCCAAACTGAATTTCAGCTTCAGACAAATAATTCAGGAGATCAAAGGTGCATTCCCAAATCTTCAGGCCTCCCTCGTAGACACCAGGGATCAGGTCAGAATGGGAAGAAATGGGATCTGGGACTGCTGTTTCCACCACTGAAATCTGCACTGCTGGCAGGGTTTCCACAATTTTATTTTCTAACACTTGGCTGACATCTGAAGGAATAGTGTGCTCCTTGGCAGAAGCAGGGTTGGCAGGCGTCTTCGGCAAAGCTTCCTCCTTCCTTTCACTCAGAGCAGGACAGTCTGTTGGGTTTGCAGTGTTTTCAGATATTAGGTTTTCCTCTGAAGAAACCTCTTTACTTATGGAGAAGTTGAACTGGAATTCCATTTTCTTCGGAAGCAGACCTGGAAAAAATAACATGCGACCAAAGTAGAAGCATACGCTAAAGGAAGTACTAAATACTGATTTTTTTTTTGTAAGCATTTGTTATGTTATCTATCCTCTCATAGGTCCTAGTATTCATGCAAGGCAATTTAGGCTTCTCAGCTGTCAGACTGACATCCCTGGTTACCTCTTTGAACTGTTAGGAACAAAGACATGTCAAAGCACAAAATACATAGCAGATCTTCAGAAGTGTTTTAATTGCTCAAAAGACCTCTACTCTCCCATAAAATATATTGCTTTCAAATCATGCTCTTAGAGACCAAAAAATAAGTAATCTTCATTAAAAGTTAACACAGTTGATTTACTTACAAACTTCATGTATTTAGCATTTCTTATTGGTTTTGTGTTAACCGAATTATACAGACTTCAAACTGTATTATACTGTACTATAGTTCTGCTGCAAACAGATTCATATATTAATTAAACATCTCACTTCAGCATACTGACTATACTCCTGCTTTAACTGACATCAAACCTCAACCGACATCAAATTCAAACTGTTTCAAACCTCAGCTGACTTCTAACTGACTTAACTGACTCCAACCTCAACTGACTTCTGATTCAAACGCATTCTAAAACGGAATCTCACTCTGAACATTTTAAGATCTGGGTCACATGGCCTACAGTCCCTCCCACAACCTCTAACAACATAGAGCTAAGGGAAAAACTGCACACCAACATATACATACAATATAGTCAGCAATCTTAATTATACACATAACAAATAACTAGTATAGGAGGCTTGTGGAAGGTTGCTATTTCCAACTGCCCTTCTTAACCGATCAAGCCAACCACTAGGCCCATCTTGATACATTGGTCTTGAAAAATTTCTCTTGGTATCTGTCCTGAGAGGTAAAATGTATTTTGTCTTAAATTGCTCCATTTGTTTGGTTTAGCTTTTCTCTGTCATCTCTTTGCTTAAAATGTCTGTTATTATCCCTTTGTTGGGCAATCAATCATCTCTTTGGGTTGCTGTGAGTTCTCCTGGCCGTATGGCCACTTTCGAGAAGCCTCTGGAGGCTTTTAAGCAGAGGCTGGATGGCCATCTGTCGGGGGTGCTTTGAATGCGATTTCCTGCTTCTTAGCAGGGGGTTGGACTAGATGGCCCATGTGGTCTCTTCCAACTCTACTATTCTATGATTCTATGATTCTATGATTCTCTCTTGACGTTTCACCCACATCTATGGCAGGCATCCTCTGAGGTTGTGAGGTCTATTGGAATCTAGGCAAATGGGGTTTATATATCTGTGGAAAGTCCAGGGTGGGAGAAAGAACTCTTGTCTTCCTGAGGCAGGTGTGAATGTTGCAATTGGCCAGCTTTATTAGCATTGAATAGCCTGGCAGCTTCAAAGCCTGGCTGCTTCCTGCCTGGGGGAATCCTTTGCTGAGAGGCATTAACTGGCCCTGACTGTAAAAACATTATGTACAAAATCACACCTAGCTGTGTGTACAAGGAGTATGTATAACGCAGGAATCCTTTTCAAGTCCCACCTTACCTAGATACCTCACGATAGACACACAAAGCAATGCAAATACATGCAAATAATACATAAAATAATAAAAATAATAAGAATACAGTAGAGTCTCACTTATCCAAAATTCTGGATTATCCAACACAGTCTGCCTCCTGCCCGGATCCACAGCTGTTTCTCTAGGCAGCAAGGACCGAACTTTTTAGGCTTTAACTTCCCACAATATTGTTACTGTATGTTCATTTTATGCAATTCTATCTTTATTTGTAGTCAATTTTCTGTAGCCAATGTTTTTGTAATCAATGTTTTCAATACATTGCAATGTTTTGCTGATAAATTTGTAAATACAGTAATTACTACATAACGTTACCATGTATTGAACTGCTTTTTCTGTCGATTTGTTGTAGAACATAATATTTTGGTGCTTAATTTGTAAAATCATAACGTTTAATAGGCTTTTCTTTAATCCCTCCTTATTATCCAACGTTCTGCTGGCCCGTTTATGTTGGATAAGTGAGACTCTACTGTATATATAATTCATAATTCGTATAACATAACAACGAAATTCCCAATCAAAAAACTTCCTGAAATAAAGTGCATTTAACTTGTAATAAAAGTCGTAAGTAAACATTCCCCCAACCCACTGAATGAGCAAGATACCTCATTCCTGAAGTACAACCAGAATCCGATTTATTAATTTCTCTCCTTCCCGGCAGCTCTGCTTGCGTGAGATTAATATGACATGACACTCCACTTCCTCATCCACCGTTTTCGCTCCACCACATTAGCTAACTTCCGCAATGGCTAAAAGGATAAAAGAAAACCAACTGCAAGAGGGTTTTGAGGCCCTCTTCTCCGGTCACGGAGACGCGCCGCCGCAATGCCCGACGGGACGCTGCGCGTGGAGAGCGCGGGGGCGTGGCCTCCTCGTCCTGCTCCTCCTCATGACCCTTGTGGCGGCAGATTCGGAAAGCGGCTCAGGCGCGGAGGAGGAGGATGTCGCAGTCCGAGGAGGCGCTGTCGCTGCTGGCCGAAGCAGAGGCCTGGTGCCCAGAGGAGTGCCTCCGCCACCTCCCCGCTGCTCTGCCGCGCCTCCTCATATCCTTCGCGGGGCGGGAGACAGGCAGGCGGGCGGGCGGGTGAGGGGAGAAAGGCCCTCGGGTGAAGAATGATGGCGGACAGGGAAAGAAAAGGAAGACAGGATTGGCAATGGCATTGTGTCAGGTGACCGGGAAAGAGCGGGAAAGAAGTGGATTGGCTACTGCAAGGGGACATGTCTCTAAGGCAGGCATGGCAAACTTCAGCCTTCCTCTGAGAGTTCCACTGCCAACAGCTCTCACAGTGAGGAAGTTCTTCCTAATGTTCAGGTGGAATCTCCTTTCCTGCAGAAAACAAGCTTGTTCCCTCTTCCCTATGACTTCCCCTCACATATTTATACATGGCCCTCCTTATGTTCTCCTCTCAGCCGTCTCTTCTGCAGGCTAAACATGCCCAGCTCTTTAAGCCGCTCCTCATAGGGCTTGTTCTCCAGACCCTTGAACATTTTAGTCGCCCTCCTCTGGACACTTTCCAGCATATTAACATCTCCCTTCAATTGCGGTGCCCAGAATTGGACACAGTGTGATTCCAGGTGTGGTCTTGCCAAGGCAGAATAGAGGGGCAGCATGACTTCCCTGGGTCTAGACACTAGACTCCTATTGATGCAAGCCAAAATCCCAAATTCAAATAAATTTAGTAAATTCTCTGCTGTAAAATTTACAGCAGAACTGGATTATTTTGAAAAGTTTTGTGCTAATCTTTATTGACAGTATTGTTTGTTTTCCTTAGTGCTTATACTCTCTTTATCAGGTGATTGACAACTGGAGCCAGCGTCTTGGTAAATAATGGAAATGTCAACTTTAGTGTATACTTTGAAGAGCATTTTTGTTTTTACTTTAAGAGGTACTGACTTCCTCTGCTCTTCTCTCTCAGTGCTCCTTAGAGGGGAAGCACAAGAGCCACTACTGTTTCCCACTCAGGCATTTATATAGGCCAGAGTGATGCCACAGCAGAGAGGGTCAGTGCTTCTTTTAGGTGCTCCCAGATTGGACTAAACTTCATCTTTCACTCAGAGAAAGGGATGGTTCCTTTTTTAGTAAAAGTTATTGTACAGTACTTACACTGACCTTTTGGGTTGATTTTTTTATACCAGACCTATACACAAGTGTATACATTTTGCTGATGAGCTTATCTGTGTTCGTATACACAGGTTTGTCCTAATTATGCTTTATGGTTGAATATGTCCTCTTTTTTAAAAAAGTGCATATACCTCAATCTTTTCATGTGCAACGACCCATTGCAAAGAAGAGACTCCACTAAAATTGACAATGGCAAAAATTGTTGGAAAGCTGTTGTACTTGATTAGTGTTGGTACTTAAGACAAATAGTTTTTTGGAGGGATCCAAAGTACTTGAAGGTTGGAGACAGCAGGGAGCAGAGTTGTCAGAAATGCATGAAAGCAGTGAACTAAAAATGATAAGGCATGACACTGGAAAAGGAACGTGGATTTTCATAGAAATGAATTTTTAAAAATTGGAAAGCTAAGGAAAAATAGCCTATTTCAGGAATGATGTTTAAAACCTGTCTTCAGGCACACAAACACACTACCCATCTATAACCTGTTTTCAGATTCACTACAGCATCCCTTTTTGGTAATTGGTCTCATGGCGACTTCCAGCTAGGGGGTGGGACTTTTGAAGCACACAGGAATTTGACAATAGAAAGCGGAAGTGTACGGCTTTTTCAAAAACTTTGTTCATGGTGTTTTTCATTATGTGTATATAGTTACAAAAAAAAACTGCACACATTTTTAAAAAAGCTATGCTACTATAAAAAATAATGTTCTTGGTTCAGATATAGCTTTGTAATGCTATTTCTAAGTTTTTGTTGCTGTCCTTGATGTACTTAGAGTTTTAAGATGCTCTCCTACAGAGATTGGGCATCCTTTATTCAAAATGCTTGGGACCAGAAGTGTTCCATGTTTTGCATTTTTTTTTTCAGATTTTGGAATATGGTACACACACACACACATATATAATGAGATACTTTGGATATGACATCCAAATCTAAACACAAAATTGGGTTACATTTCAAATACAAGCTATATAAAATCTTCAGTAAGGTATTCTTGCATTTAAGCCTTGGATTTATTAAAAATAATGGTTTTCCCAAACTCACTCATACACAGGTGTTTTAAGGATTTTGATGGAGAAATTTCTACCACAAATTCATCTTTCTGAATTGGAACAAACATTTTCCTCTAAAGTATTGCCAAAGGTATGACTTACAACACTAAGAAAACTGGAGAAAATATTTCTTGGAATCTATTGGAAAATAATATAGTGTTTTTGTAGCAGCTTTTGTAACATGTTTGCATTTTGTAAAGCTGCAATCTGCATTCTGTCAACAACTTAACTACCTATAAAACAATTATAGGTTTTTGACTATTTATAGTCATTTTCAGGGAATGGCTCAGTTGTATCCTTGTAGTGAATCTAATTTTTTCAAAAGTAGTTCGCTGTCTGATCACATTCTAGTTCACTTAGTGAGTTAGGCAATATTGGAAGTTCTCAAGGAGGGCATCAAGTAAACAGTTATCTCTTAATATGGAAGGTTTGTGTTGATTGATCCTTGACCCATTGGGAACTTAGAGTCTCAAAAGTTCTGTGTGTTTAAACTGTGTGTGGACTGGGGGGGACATCTCCCTCTCCCCTTGTTTCTTCTTCTGCTACATATGCAGACTGGTAGATGTAACAGCAAATATTACAAATCAATACTGATGTTACAACACTATCTCCATTTTTATCCCAAATTCATATTATATTTAAAAGTCTTAAGTGCTAGCAGTCACTTCAGAGATAATGCCCTGAAATCTCGTTGTATTTGATCTATAAAAAAAACTCACACTTTCTTGTGTTGTTTTAATTGTAATTTTCTTTGTTGTAACAGACAGTAGAGTTTTTTGATGTCTTGTTGTATGAGATATCCAGCCATGCTGAACAGTTAACAAGCCAGAATGAAGAATTACATATGACAATGAAAAACCATATACAGGTAAATCCAGTGAAATTAGTTCTGTCAAATGAATTGTATTTATTATATTTTTTGCTGTCTTGGCAAAAAATGTTTGGCAATATTTATATTAGATTTATAACATTTAAATCCATTGGATAATTTGCAATTATTTGCTGCTTTGGTGATATTGTATAATGTGGGCCTATTTCTACGTAAAGGGATCCTGTTTAAATGTATAGTACAAAAAGGATTTGCAGGAAAGCAAATGGAAATCTCTCTCCTCTGATATTTGGTTTCTACTGAATTAAAATTGGCCTATACTTTTGCCTTAAGACAATTCTTGTCTGTTCTGACAGCACAGGGAATAACCATTACAGACTGTGTGTTCTCAAGCAATAATTTGTTATTAAGCTTGGAGCAGAAGAAAAAGGACAGACAGTGACATGAAATTGACACTTCTCTTATAGTGCTGCTAGACTAATTCAATGGGCTGTTGACAGCCACGTGTTTTGGGTAGCATCCATGATCATTTGAGTCATTTGTCTACAGACTACTAATCATTTGCTGAGTTAAGGGTGGTCAATTATTCATGTCTTTAACAACAGTTTGGAACAACTATAGTTGCAGTTGCTTACAAGAAGCCAGTTTGGCCTCTCTTTAATACCCACATTTCTCTGATTCTATTGTGCCATCAATTGTAAGATGCACAATAATTTCAGCACCACCAACATTTTTTAAATTGATATATATTAAAAAGCAGCTGCGATTCTAAGACACATCCCATTTATATACTGAAGAAATATAGTATATAGCAGATGGCAGGTTGTGGCCTTTGTATGAAGGTTTTGCATTCAAACTCATTTTCCAGGGAATGAAAGAACAGTGAAAATAGATCTGCATTTTATTTCTGTTTTTCCCCAATAATAATAATAAGAAGAATAATAAACGTTTATATACCGCTTCATCTCCTTGAGAGGACTCAAGGCGGTTTCCAGGATGTACAAAACAGTTGTCAAAAAACATACAACGGCATGAACTAACGAACGAACATAATAAAAACAATATCATAAAACAGCAGTAAAAAGAATTTAATCTAAAAGGAACACAGTTACAGGACCAATCAATATGCAGGAGTCCCGTACAGTAATTAGGGCTGCGAGGTAGACGTAATTAAAAGATAGGTAAAGACTTGTACTTCAGTGTATCATAGGACCCGGGGCTGGATAGTGTGTAGACCAAGGTCAACATGTTGAACAGCCAACTAATCTTGCTCAAAGACCGTCCGGAACCACCAGGTTTTCAGTTCCTTGCGGAAATTGGGCAATGTAGGGGCTTGCCTGATCTCTTTGGGGAGGGTGTTCCAGAGCGAGAAGGCCCGCTCTCTCGTCCCCACCAGCCATGCTTGGGATAGTGGTGGGAGTGAGAAAGACCCCCCCCAGCAGATCTTAAGGCCCGCTCCGGTTCATAGGGGGAGATGCGATCACAGAGACATGAGACAGTAACTTAGCAAATAGAGATATTTTCAGATTTGTCTTTTGAGTTTTGTTTTTGTGTGCCTCCACTGATGCTTTTATTAATAACATGCTTTCCTATGCAGACTATGGTTCTTGTGCTGGAAGCATTAACAGGCTGTGTGCGACACATCTGTGGTTTACAGGAAACTTTGCCATTAGATTATGTCCACAGTCTTCCCCTCTCTATTCTTCATATAATCAAGAAGACTTACATACACTGCAAGGTTGGTGAGTTTTATTGTTAAGCAGATGTACAATATTCATAGTATAACAACAAGGAAGCTTTTAGGGGAGGGGCAATAAAATATTGGATCTTGGTTTCCAAAAACCAGTATTGTAAACTGGATCAGAATTTGTACTATCATCTATTCTCCGTGATGTCTACAACTGATATATGAGTAATTCTGCACTTGCTACACGTTTGCAAACTTCTAGAGCTGAAGGTCTGCTCTCTGTCTGCTGCATCAGTTACTAACATCTTCCCCATCCAAACTGCTATACTAGTATTGTTGCAGGGAACAATCTCCAGAGTCTAGACCCAGTTTGCCTTAGTTCCTTTTCTTTTTGTTACTTTTGATGAATTTTGCTTTGTTGTGTTTAAAGATTTTTCTGAATTTCCGGGTTGTTGTATGTCTTTTGGGCTGTGTGGCCATGTTCCAGAAGTATTCTCTCCTGACGTTTCGCCCACATCTATGGCAGGCATCCTCAGAGGTTGTGAGGTATGGATAAACTAAGTAAGAAAAGGAAAGAATATATATCTGTGGAGAGTCCAGGGTGTGGCAAGAGTCCTTTGTCACTAGGAGCCAGCATTAATGTTTCAGTTAATCACCCTAATTAGCATTGGAAATGTCTTGTCTCATGCCTGGGGGCATCCTTTGTTTAGTCAAGCCCTCAGAGTTTTGGTTCCCATCTACTGTTTTGATTTTGGAGTTTTGTAATACTGGTAGCCAGATTTTGTTCATTTTCATGGTTTCATTAGGGTGATTAACTGAAACATTAATGCTGGCTCCTAGTGACAAAGGACTCTTGCCACACCCTGGACTCTCCACAGATATATATTCTTTCCTTTCCTTACTTAGTTTATCCATACCTCACAACTTCTGAGGATGCCTGCCATAGATGTGGGCGAAACGTCAGGAGAGAATACTTCTGGAACATGGCCACACAGCCCAAAAGACATACAACAACCCGGTGATCCCGGCCATGAAAGCCTTCGACAACACATTTTCTGAATTTGTTAGTTTTTATAAAGCATTTTTGAGTGCTGTTGGGTGGCTTTGTCCATCTTTTTCAACTTGCACATTTATGTGCTGCATGAGTCTTTTAAGAAGTGCCTTGAGTGTGTCCTCAAGGTCCTTAATCTGATGGCTTTTTTGTTGGTTTCATGTGATTTCATTCATAGCTATGTTAATTCCCAAGCACATGCACTTCAGACTAATAGAAACTCTTGACTAAAAGCACTATTGTGGGAAGCTGCCATAAAACTGCAAAGCAACTTATTCTGGTTTCCTCTTCTTCATGGTCTCTGACATTCACACAAATGAATCTGACCTGTGCAGAGTGTCTCAGCGGACTTTTATACTTAGCACAGCAGTTTGGACAATTAACTCCCCTCTCTCTCCAACTGCATGTGCATTGGCATTCCCAGTTCCTTTTTATCCACCAAAACATTAGCAGTGTGACAGAACTTCTCCATGTATTAGTAGACTGTGCAGTTTTCTTCTCTTCTCTTTATTTTTACTCTCCTTTTCTACTGTCATTTATTCTTATTAGATAATTGCTTGGGGAAATTTTCACAGGTTTTTTTAGCCCATGGCAGCACTTCTTATTATTCATGGCCTCAACATCCATATTATAGAAATGTAAACAGTGTAGTGGGAGAAGTTCACAGAGTAACAGGCACTATCATTGGCTTATGTGTTTGAGAGAATCTCACATTGTTGAAACTTGCAAAATCTAAAGTGTTTTTTTCTCGATAAGCCTGAAAGGCCACGTCTGTTAACTTAAGAGTCTTCAAAATGGAAAAGATGGGCCAGATGGGGCCTCAGAATCTAGAACATTATGTTGATTCCCAATATATCCTCTATTTTTCTGCCAGTTCTGATCAATGTTCTTCATCTTTTTGACATAGCCTTTGATTATGTGCTGTCCTGCTTTGTTTTAGTTTTGTTGCATGTGTGATGTGGTTTCACCTAAAAGCTTTTTTAAACATGTAGCTGCACAACTGCAGAATGACACTTAAGTGTAACTTCACACACAGCCATTTAAAGAACAGAACGGGTTGCTTGCTTGTATCAAAACTGAAATGCTTCTTCAACCCTGGATTTGATTTTGAGAAGTGTAAGTGGATCATGACATTCAAATAGAATGTAAATTTCATGGTGACAAAATCTTATTAAGAAGCTTACTGTAAGATTTGCACAGAAAAGCCTCATTATTGGTTTGTTTATTCTAAAATCAGAATTCAGAAATCTTGAGTGCCATTTAGAGTAATAAATAATCTACTGCTATGCTTCAATATTTCTCTGGGGTAAATTCTTCTGGTTTAAATCTCATAAGTTCATTATGTGTAGCAAAAGCACACAATAATATTAATGGAGATTACTAATTAGTGGAAACAAAGACTTGTTAATTCTTGAACTTTATCTCCTGTTGATCTAACATGTTTATTTTTGTTTTATTTCTGGTTTTCTATTTTGCTCCAGAACAGCGAGTCATTGTACAGTGAATATTTCTGCTTGTTTTCTGATTTGCTCCAGTCTCTGTTTAAAGAGGCCTATGCTTTGCAAAAGCAGATCATGGAAATGATTGAGATCGTATCTGTGAACTCCTGTGCTGCTGATGAGAGTGTAGCAGTTATGGTATCAGGTGTGTATGCAAAATGCTCTTTTCTGAGGGAACGTGCCAAGTCTGTGAACTCCTACCATACATTAGTTTTCCATCAGTGAGAGGGAGAGGATCCTGAGATAGAGCACTTCTTCCTCTCACACTGATATATAAAAATGACTCAGACCTTTCTCCAGGGGCCCCCAATGGGCACAACCCCAATTAAGTTCACTTTGTGTTCCTATCTATTATATTGTAGGTTGTCTGCTCTTCCTTTTTGTTTTGCTCTTCCCTATTTTTTTAAAACTTTTCCCTGACCTTTTATTTTCTTTGTTTCTCCCATTCTTCTTGTTAAGTTGAGATGTAAATTTTGATTGCAATATAAATGGAGTCTCTGTAGCAGGATTGGCTCAGTCATCGCATGTGGATGTGGCTCCTCTGCCTAGTCATTTGTGCTCTGGTGAAGTGAAGCTAAAGACTGGTTTAGAGGCAAGTCTCAAGAGGAGCAACTAGTTGAAGAAAAATCCCTTCATGCTATCAGACTGTAGAGCTTCTTGGTCAAAAATGCCAGGCCAAGACACCCAAAATGTGATAAACCACTTCCTTCTCCCATGGACACTCTTTCAAGAAATCCTGGGTTAATGCGGAGAGGGAAACACTATCTGAGTTTCTTTTCTTGCCATTATTCATTTTATTTCATGCTGAAAACAATTTGTTGTACAAAAGACGGGGTGGTCAAAATGAGCCTCAGTGGGTGTCAGAAATTTATGGTAATACCCGGAGATACACCACTGAATTTGCTCTGATTTCCAGGTACAGATTTCTACTATATTCAGAAGCTGCCCACAGGGACTTTATTAAATAACTAAGTTTAATTTTTTTTGTTTTTTTTTTCTCTTGCAGTGATTCACATTCTGCTGGAGATCTGTTCTGCTGTTTCCAGCATAGATCGTGCGCTTCATGCAAATACATGGAAGTTCATCATCAGGTAATTTGCACTTCTACTAATTATTCAGTCATATATAATGTTATATACATATTATATGGCTGTCTATTTTAGTTCATTTGAAACAGCATTTCGCTGTTGACCAGAAAACTAAACTGCCTGAAATCCAAATACTTAAATTAAACTGGATTATTGGTTAGAGGGTTAATTTAAATCACATTGTTTGAAGGACCCTGAGAGTCATCTAGTCCACCTGCTGCCATGCACAAATATACAAGTAATGTGTTCCTTAAAAATGGCCATCAAAATTCTGCTTTAAGACCTTTCAGAATTGTCAAATATGTGTTCTTACAGACAAAGTCTCAAGCACAAGTCACAGATAAAGAACAGCTTGAAACATTCTGATATCTTATGCAGCCTTTGTGAAGACATCCTGTTTTCTTTCCAGTCTTGTTTGCAGTTGGCTGAGCAGATGAAGTGTTCTGGAACTCAGGTGAATGGATTATTATCTTAAGTCAAACTTGATTTCCAAAAAGTATTATAATTAAAATTAGAAGGGGAAAGTGATTGAAACATGAATTTTGGGGAAATGACATCATAAGGAAAGTTATCAGCAAAATAAAGAGTCTCATTGCCTTCTATGAGCTGCATTCTCATTCATATGTTTCTTATTCCCCAAGCACATTGTTTATACACTATCCTAGACCTTTCCATGGAGCAAATTACCTTAAGAATTTGACTATTGCCAGATACTGTTGCTTATTTTCCAAGGCAAGATGTAATGTGTTTCCCTCTGAAATGCTTTGAGGCAATTTTGCGGGTGTTCATGTAAAATTTTGCCTATGCAATAACCAGAAAGTTGAATATATGAAACGTATCTTACTGTCCTGATGTTTTTATAAGCAGACTCGGCAACATATTATTAATCCATTACTGAGCCACTTACCTTGTAGACCAATTCTATGTAAAGTTTTCATTAGGAGATAATCTTCCTCATGTGACTTTGTCCATTGTCAAGTTTCTCTGTGAGGTAGCCAGGATAAGAAGCCTGACTTAGGCTGAAACTTACCTTTGCATTTATTTGCAGGGTTCTCATTCTTGTTTATAAGTACTTGCCTAGCATGTCCTGCATTTTAATCAGTTTATTAATCTGTATACACTTTGTGTATCTTTGACTGTTGAGCTATTTGGGTCTTTGGACTGTAATAAAGCTTTTTTTTACAGTGAAAGGTGCCTAAGAAGAGGTACTAGACCAGCACTTTAATGATGTTGACAGCATAGCAAAATAATAGTCAAGTTGTCTATTTCACGTTCTCCTAAATTTATGCTGTTAAAATTAGTATATTAATAATTATATTGTTTCCAGTAATAATCATAATCAGTACATAGGCTAGGGAACAAAAGACACAGAAATTTTACCTTAGATGGCATGTGGGTTGGCCTTCCTTTAAGGAATCGGGTTGGGAAGTAATTTAAAAGGTATGATAGAAATTTTTCCAAGGAAATATTCAAAGCTTGCTTTTGTTTATATTTGTATAGGAAAGCACAGATTACAAATTGTTCCAGAGGATGAACAAACTATGTAGATTTTTTGCTAATTCTCTGCAGCATTACACCAAGGTAAGAGCTAACAACTGGCTTCCACCAGAAGGGGATAAAACTTTACTTTGATTTATATGTTTGCAATAATGGTGCTGTAAGTATTTTGCATAACTTAAAACATTCACAAAAGAAAAAAGTGATGGTATAAAATCATAGAGTTGGAAGGGGCTTTGCTCAATGCAAGATCTCCAGTAAGAGCAGGCCTCTTCAACCTATGGCCCTCCATGTGTTTGGGCCACCAATTCCCAGAAGCCCTAGACAGCTTGTTCAATGATCAGGAATTCTGGGAACTGAAGTCCAAAATACCTGGAGAGCTGCTGGTTGGAGTTCTGAGCTACAGCAGGTAGCTGTTCAGTCTCTATTTAAAGACATACAGAGGAGATCCCAACATCTTTCTAGGCCTGGCCTGCAGCACCTGCGGGCCACCAAGTGTTTTGGACTTCGACTCCCACAATTCCTCACAACTGGTAAGTTGGTTGAGATTTATGGGAGTTGAAGTTCAAAACACCTGGAGGACCAGAGATTGAGAACAATTGAGGCAATTAGGCAATTGGCTCTACTGCTGAACTGTCAAGACATTTTTTCTAATGGCCCATCAAAAGCTGCCCTCCTATAACTTAAAACCATTAGACTTAGTATGTCATGTGCTTCCACGACTTATAACGTATGTAAAAGTGTGCTGTATTGTAGTCTGTGTTTTGATTATTTGGCATGCAGCTACAGATGTGATCTGTCTTTTAATAGCGGTCTTGCAAGCTTCTGGGGATGAATGGTGAACGTTTGGTGATACTTACCTAGATAAAAAAAATAAACCTCTATGTTTCAGATCTGTGTTTATTCCACAATGGCATAGTGCAGCTTAGGATATGTGATTGTTGTGGTGCCAGTCCATGGTTTTAGAAGTACTTCTGTACACTATAACTGCATTCATATTAATGCGCTGAGACACTGTTCATTCACTAACTCTATCAGTTTGCAGTACCAAGGCAAGAATTTTACTGTTTTTCCATTTATTTGTTCCCATATATCATTTTGCAAGTAAAAAAAATGAACATTTTGATTATAAAAATGTTTTTACATGAGTAATGATAATTTTGGTCATTTATACAGAAAACTATAGCTAAAGAGTACTATAATACAACCATAGATGTTTCCTAAAGTTTTGAAGAGGTGAAACAAGGTGAATCTCAGAGGACTGCAAGGGGAAAAGTAATGTTTGCTATACTTGGACTCTGTGGTTTGATTTGGAAGGATTCTGGACAAGGCTTCAGTTTACACAAAGTGAAGATATTGTTGTGGCTGATAGGAGAGATAACACACTTTCTTGAGGCTGAAAAGTCCAGTTTTATTTTTAGCTGAAGACTGGTGTGGAATTTTCTCCAAAAGCAAACCAGAGCGAGGATAAAAGCATTGACTTTGCCTATTATACATTTTCAAACAAAGAAACATGCTTCTACATACATCTCGTCATCAGTACGTCACTTCACATGTCTACATATATGGGCATAAATATGCATGTGTCAGCATTTTTCTATCTAAGCACTCTAAGCAGCCTGTAGCAAGTTACAGATACTAAGAGAGATCTGTCAAGACGCCTAGTCTTGACTTGTCAAGAGGGAGGGAAGTTCACTCTCCCTCCATTAGTACCAGGGACCATTTCACACTGGAATGTACGTATAAATAACAGGGCCCCCTTCTCCTCCCTGTCCTGCCAGCTTGTGTATCCCTAAAAATCTAACACAAGAGAGTCTGATTTTTCTACATTTCAGGGCTTCTAATGTACATACAATATATGTCTGAAAATCTATATTTTCCAGTTCCTCATCAATATGGGTTTGAAATAATTGATTATAAATTAAAATATTTGACATATCTGACTTTATAGGAGTTTGCTTCTTTCCTGGTGGATTCCTGCTCTCTGCTTCATCAGACATACCTTCAAATACACAGGTAAATAAAACATGCCTGATAATGAATTGGATTTCATTCAGGATCATCACCCTATATGTGGATGGATTCACACTGTCGAATTGACCCCATTTTACCAGCCATGGCTCAGTGCTTAATAATCCTGGGATTTGTCATTTGTTGAGGCAGAGAAGGCTAAAGACCTTGTAAAAACTACCAGCTCCCGTGATTCCATAGCATTGAACCATGGCAGTTAAAATGGTATCAAGATGAATAGATTCTACAGTGAACATGTGCACCAAGTTTTCTGAGTTTTATAGTAGTTTTAAAGCTACAGTAGAGTCTCACTTATCTGACATAAACAGGCCTGCAGAAAGTTGGATAAGTGAAAATGTTGGATAATAAGGAGGGATTAAGGAAAAGCCTATTAAACATCAAATTACATTATGATTTTACAAATTAAGCACCAAAACATGATTTACAACAAATCAATAGAAAAAGCAGTTCAATACACAGTAACGTTATGTAGTAATTTAGTACCAAAACATCGCAATGTATTGAAAACATTGATTATAAAAACATCGACTACTAACACTTTGATTACAAATAAAGAATTGCATAAAATGAACTTACAGTAACAACATTGTCGGAAATTAATGTGTAAAGAGTTCAGTCCTTGCTGCCCAGAGTAAGAGCTGTGATCCGGGCGGGAGGAAGATTGTGTTGGATAATCCAGAATGTTGGATAACCATATGTTGGATAAATGAGACGCTACTGTGTCTTTTTGGCATTGTGGATGGGCGTCTTGGCCAGCAACTATTTCTGGACTTGGAACTGCCCCATTATCTTCAATAACAAGAGAATTGCCATGTTAATATAGTTCTAATACTATATGCTCTCTCCATGTGCACCCATGTTTTGGATCATAAAGTACAAGTGACATACTCTAGCAGTTTGGAGTCTTTTTGCAATCTTTACAAATTAATAAGTAATCTAGGTTTTGATTATCTTCTTTTACAAGCCAGAGATTTGTTCATAAACTATACATGGATCCGTGTTGCATGTTTATTGTTCTCGGATGTGCCTATTAGTTAACAGAGTACATATAACCTAAGGTTAATTACCTAATTTCTGTAACCTCTGAGTGTAAAGAAAGAAATAGGATTAAAGATTTCCTGCTGTCAATGGTTTTGCAATGCATTTTAATAAAAATTAAAAGTTATAAAATTAATGTTGCATGTGAATTCAGTATATTTGTTTCATACATGGTACATATAATTCATGGTTGTAGCTTGATACAAATAAGATCTATTAATTGGTGCACCCTGATTTGCAAAGCAATTTTATAGTGTCAATTGGAATTAAATTAAACTAGAACTATGGGTATGCATCTGTATGCTTGTCCACAATGCCCTGCTTTATGTACAGAGAAAGAATTGTTTGAGGCTACAAACAATGTGATCGCTGTTGCCCATTTTTAGTCAGAAGATACTTAGCCGCTTGTGCTCCTTCTATTTTTATCAGTTTTATACTAATTTATGCAATGCTTTTGATACAAAATAAATAAATACATAACTGATCTCGAATCATTCGTACTTGTAAGTTGCTGGCAGTGTTTGCATTTGCTGCGTATTTATTCTTTAAACCATAAGCCTCCGGTGGTGTAGTGGAGTAAAGCCTCATGACTTGAAGGTTGGGTTGCTGACCTGAAGGCTGCCAGGTTCGAATCCCACCCGGGGAGAGCGTGTATGAGCTCCCTCTATCAGTTCCAGCTCCATGCGGGGACATCAGAGAAGCCTCCCACAAGGATGTTAAAAACATCAAAACATCCTTGCAGACGGCCAATTCTCTCACTCCAGAAGCGACTCAAGTTGCTCCTGACACGGGAGGAAAAAAAAACATAAGATGAAACACTATAGTATTTCAGTTTATCTACTGCGAGAGAGAAAAACTTTGAATTATGGCAATGAAAGAGGAATATGCCATAAATATTAAAAGAAAAAGTATTAAAAGAAATAGTCATGAGACGCTTACTGAACAAGTTCCAATTGACCCAAGCTCAGATGGACAACTTCCAAACAATCTTTGCTTTCCTGCTCTTGAGCAAAGTGCTTTAGTGCATGGTGACTAGATACTAACTATGTGGATAAGTGTGCTTAATCTATTTCTTTCCAGGAGAGGTTGCAACTGGAATGCCAGCCTAGAGCTGGGAAATGTTTCTTGCCACTTGTTTTTTCATGTTGGGACGACTTGAGAAACTGCAAGTCACTTATGGTGTGAGAGAATTGGCCGTCTGCAAGGACGTTGCCCAGGGGACGCCCAGGTGTTTTGATGTTTTACTATCCTTGTGGGAAGCTTCTCTCATATCTCCACATGGGGAGCTGAAGCTGGCAGAGGGAGCTCACCCGCTCTCCACAGATTCGAACCCATCTGGGTACAACCCATTGCACCACTGGGGGGCTCCTTTCTTGCCTCTAATCCTGCTTTATTCTCAAGTGAGAATGCTATTTATCAACACAGTACTGTAATTGTTCACAATGCAAGTAGTGATTAGATGCTGCATATTCTTTCCTAACAGCAGGTTTCCTCCAAGTCTTCATGCCCCTGTGATTTCCAAGTCTCATCAGGATGAAATGGCAAGGGGATTCCTTGTGACATTGGACTCTCTTCTCAGTCTGCTGGTTTCCTTTAGGCCTTTCGTTGAAGTGGTATTAAGTAAAACTCCAGGTACACTTGAATGTGCTGATTGCCTGCCCTATATTGTCTTGTGTGTGAGAACTAAGTATGGTGTCAGGATCCCACGATAGTCCTGGCCTTAATACCCTTTTGGGGAAAATTTAAAACACACACATACACATATGGTACAGTTATATTTAAGTGGATATTGGTTTAACCACATTAAAATAAGCATTACCTTTAATCTGTGACTAATTTTATGATTTTGGACTTTTTCCACCATATTATAGTGTTATAGAAATGATGATGATTTTGATGATGATGATGATGGATTTGACTTCTAGTTTCTCTGAGTTGTTTACATGGCTATGGGCTCCTAGGTAAATTTGCTCTGTCAGGACATGAGAGCACCATACAAATTAAAAAATTGTTTTTAAAATGAATTACTATTTTGAAAAATTTACTCCAGATCTCCCTCCTGAGCTGTACTTTCCACAGTGTCGACTTCTGCTTTCTGTAATGGACACATTGCCATGTCAGCCCCAGGATGTGCAAACCATTTGGAACACAGGAAGTCAGTTTCCAAAAGAAATTCCCAGGTAATGCCATACTATTACAGGGTTTATTTGATTGGGTATGCTCTATGTTGACAAGCTGAGGGTCTGTCTTGTCTTGAATGGAGTTTATTAATAGGAGTATAACAATCTTTTTCTCTGGGGAGACGGCTGAGGCAAAGAAGGGATTTTGCCTTCTCTCTATCCCCTGTTACCATTTCTTCATCTTCAATACTCAGTTACACTACTGTTTCTTTATTCTTCTATAAATTAACTAGCTGTGCCCGGCCACGCGTTGCTGTGGCGTTGTCTGGTGGTGTTGGTGAGAAATGTTTGAGGTAGTGGTGGTATTGAATGTCTGTTGTATGGTTGTCTTTATGTTTAGTATGCATTTGGTTGTTTGTGTACTGTGAAAGTGGTGAGGGTAGAGGGGGTCTATGTCCCTGTGTAGTATTATATAGTATTTATACGTTGTCCATGTGTTGTGAATGCTTGGATTGTGTCCTGCTGCATAGTAGAAAGGGTTGGGCTGGATGGCCCTTAGGGGTCTCTCCAAACTCTTGTGCCTGTCCCTTGGGCTGAGTAGGTTGCTAGGAGACCAAGTTGGCGGAACTTAGCCTTGTAACTGGCAGCAATTGGATAAAAACAATTATTCCTCTCCCTCTAATTAGGACTTTATTTTTCTTTTCTTTTTGTTGTATCAACCTAGAGCCGTGGATGATGGGTTGTGTTGTCAAATTTCGAGGTTGGGGGGCCTGTAGTTTTGTTATTTTGTCCGCTGCCCTGATGCCATCACTCTTTTATATATATATAGATATATTTTATAATTATAACTTCTAGCATGCATATGCTCGTTCTGAGCTTTTAGCTTTTTGAATTTCCTCCTATAACTACTGGCACTTATTATTCTTCTTTGATAATTCTACTTCGGTTTCTTATATATCTGACTTTTAAATTTCACCTCATCTGAAAGTTCTTTGTGCATTCACCTTGGTTTATTTAGAGATCACCCACTTACCTTCCTCATTGGAGTTTTTCACAGCTGCATTTCTCATCTTTAAGAAACTTCCATGCACCATGAATTCCCTTAACTCTGACTTTAGGACCTAATTCAGAATTTCCCTAAGCTTACCAAAACCAGCTTTCTAGAAATTTAGAAGGAGTGTTTTGACTATATTTAGCTTCCCCTTTCCTCCATATAATAAATTCCAAGAGGACAAGGTCATTCCCATCCAAGAATCCCTCTATTTCCATCAATTGGTATCAGATCCAAAATAATGATCCTCTTGTTGCCTTTTGGACAATAACATTGTCTGCAAGGCTAGGGAGGAATCTGGTGGACCTTTTAGAACTGGCAGAGTGTTACTTCCAACAAACAGCAGGGGAGTTGAAACCTCTTCTTACCAAGTCTCTATTTTTTAAAAAAAGATATTTTTAGGACGGCATCATCCATATCTTCAATTTGGCTAGGGGCCCTATAGGAGATGCCCTCAGTGAGGTCACTTTCTTGATGGCACTTCTGTCTTTTAGGTCACATTCTTCAACAGGAAGAAGTGATTAAGGTCTTTTAGCTTCTTGCTCAGAGACTTGTGGTCCTTTATAATATCTTGAAGGCTATGTCTTACTATATCATTTGTCCCAATGCACCAGGTCATATGGAAGGAATAAAAATCAGTGTGCTTGTTGAATCTTGTTAACCTATTATATTTGCCTTCCTTTTTTAAAACTTCAAGTTCATCTTGTAGCAACATCTATGACCATTTGATCATTCTCACAGTGATTACTTGTTGTTTTTTCAGCCCATTGTTGAGTTTCCTATGTTATTGGTCCTCCAATTCCCTCTGTATAAGAAAAACCTTAACCCCAAGATCCTTGTGTCCCTCCCCAGAGTTTTGTAGTTCCTTGCAGTATATTGTAAGCTGTACTTTCTGGTTTCGTCTGTTCCAACATGGATCAGATTGAAGTGATAATGGATAGTGGACTTAATGAACCTTGTCAGCCTCTCTACTACATTGTGAATCTTTGCCCAGGGAGACAGCATGCCTCACAAAATATCTTCTTGGTTGTGTAACAGAAGCCTTTTCCCCCTTAGACCATGTGCTTAGGGAGAACACACAGCTCCAAATGCAAGTGTACATGCCAGCCTCCAGACACTTCAGATTCAGTGCCAAAAACACAAAGTTACCTTTTTCCATCTCAGTAAATAAAAACAAACCTTATGTATAAGACTCAACATGGTAACCTTCAAACAAAATTATACACTATTGTTTATCTCAGTAAATAATAACAAGAATAATGGACCAAACTTGAACATGGTTACCTTCAAGCAAAATCATATGTAGTTGCTTTTGTAATATTGACAGAAAATGAGACCTTTTTTCAGTACTGATTAATTGACAATATCACCTTTACATAATAGATTAAGTAACAGTTTAAATCAGTGGATAAGTGATACTTCTCTTTGGAAGCAAAATAACTTATTCACAGCAAAAGCTTTGCTTTTTGGTAGCAACATAATTTCCTATGATGAACAAACAATACTCTTGAAAAGGTATTATCCCTTAGTTTTCACCATCTCAGGAGTCTTTGTGGCTTAGAAGATGATACAGAAATATCTTTAAATGAGCAAATAAATTAGTTTTGTATGTTTTTTAGCCCTCTATATTATAAACAATCTTATTTAACTATAAGCTTATTAAATATATATACATCATTGACAAACTGCAAAGAAATGAAGCAAGCAAGCAGAGTTTGCATATCTGAAAAAAATGAGATCAGTCTGTAAATAAATAAACACATGAACAGGAATATTCTGAGATCTGTGATAGAAATCTGCTAACCCACAGAGCAGAAACTTTAAGGGCATAATTATTTCAATAACAATTTAGCAGAGCTATTTCATGACATATACAAGCAAACTTTGGCATACTAACCCAGATTTGTACTGGTGATGCTAACTTTAAGATTTAAGATCTACTTTGGATATTTTTTGGATATGTGCAAATATCTGGTGATCATGGAACAAAAGCTCTTCAAGAGATGAAATGGCAAGGTACTGATAGCCACCAAAACCTATCATGTGCTACCTAGAAGATATTTTGACATTTGAGGTATCAGCATTATACTTATCTACTGATGGTTCTGTATAGTACAAAAGTGACCATCTCCAAGGTCTTTAAGAGTATAGTCCTCCTTATAGTCTTCATTATAATAAACTATTTCATAGAAGGACAACATAAAACTCCAAAATAATGCTTGTCCAAAAATGGACAATGTATACAAATATTTAGAATAGTCACTGACGAAACAGGATCACACCTTGTCCTTTTTCTTGTTCTGTTGTGTTTTGTTCAGTATAAATGTTGTGCTTAGCATAAAAGCTTTAAAATGTCATTGTTACCTAATTTTCTTCCTTCCCTTTAACACAAAACACTACGTGCCAAGGTTGAAAAAAAATCTGTTCCTGGTTTGAAAGTATTGTTTCCTGTTTAATTGGACAGTACTGTACTTACTTTGAAAGTAGTTGTTATACTCCAGAAACTTCGCTTTTGTGGCTGCCACAAACTATGTTGAATTGGTTGAGACTCTATGAAATATTCATTCAAAATCTATAGCAAAAGGCGCTGAAGGATGTTCCACAAGGTTTTGCAATTTAATAAACCTTTTCATTGTTTTTATGATAGAACCAATTAGGAAATTACATTTATAACCCAGGAACAAAAATTGTGTTACATAGTGTAATTTTTTATTTTACATTATTATAATTGTTAACCAT
This sequence comes from Anolis carolinensis, assembly GCF_035594765.1. Classification (NCBI taxonomy): domain Eukaryota; kingdom Metazoa; phylum Chordata; class Lepidosauria; order Squamata; family Anolidae; genus Anolis; species Anolis carolinensis. The sequence continues at coordinate 157,120,254 of NC_085842.1, read as the reverse complement.
TTATGTTGAAATGCACAGTGAATAGTTCCAGTGATCTGGTCATCTGGTAGTAAAGAAGTAACACTGCTATTCTCCTTTTCTTTGAAGAATGACCTTGCTTTCAGCCCTCTTTCATAGTCTTCAGCAGTGCTCTGGCGAGCTATCCCTTCCTGTCCTCTCTCCAGGAATGATGGAAACAGAGCAAGACAAAAGCACCTTTTACCACTACGTCTGCATCCATCTGTGTGCCTTTATCACAACATTCTCTGTATCACATTTTCATCTACTGGTAAGGAAAGGTCTTGCTTATTTTAAACTGCTAGTGTAGTCTGAAGTTTGAAATCAAGATTTCACTTCACCAGAGATAGTTAGGCCACTCTTCAGAGATACATTTAGCAATACCACATTTATCAAAAATGTAAATCACTAGAAAAAGCACACTGATCACTGTATGGTTTCGAGTGTTACTGTTATGCCCAGATCTTGATAGATATGCTGTATTCTGTATAGTGACTGTTTTTGAAAAAAAATTGTTCCAAGAACAATGGTATCAGTGTTTAAGATACTTACTTCTTTTGTTCTAGAAACCATCAATAATGTTAGAGACTTCTGAGGAGATAATGTATTTATTAGATAAATAAAGTACTGTTAGAAAGGGACAAGAGGATGGGAATTGGAAGTGTGTGGTGATTGGTGAAATGTCTGAGACAGTTTTTAAAAGTCAGATATGTTGGAGGGAATGAGAGAAACTCTTAGACCACATCTACATTGACTAATGCAGTTCAAAGACAGCTCTAAACTTCGGCAGCCAGACAACAAACACTCACAAAAGCACAGAAAAGAAAGCTCTTAATGTGCATCAGCGCTCTGTGGTTTGTGTCATCACCATCTGGCCTCAGACTGGTTCCAGGATTTCCTTTATCATTATCTGCACTGTGAATCCACTTTTTCAAAACTGATTTGAAACTGCATTAAATGGTCACTATAGATGAGACCTTAGAGTGAGGTTTAGAAATCTGTAGGGTTTAGAAATGAGTTAGGTTTAGAAAGGCTCAGGGTCAGAGATAAGCATTAGAGTCTGGGTTAGTATGGATGTGGGAGAGAGAGAATTAGAGATGTGATTTAGATGTAGTAAATAAGTAATCTGTGATGTTATGTTCAGTTTCTGTTTAATAAATCATTATCTTATCATACACTTGAGCTATTGAGGACACTACATACTGGAAGGTTTAAGTTCAGGTGGGGGTGTCTGATGGGGAACAAAGCTGAATAAAATCTCATACAGGAATTGCAAGGCATCTAGGAGGTCCCATGCTTCTAGCAGAGGGATAAATGGAAGCACTCCTTTATGGCACTTGTTGGGATAACTAGAAGCTCTCACAACTGGCAACACTGAAGGGATTTGAAAAAAAAACCTTATGCCACCATTTTGCAAATAAGTAAAATCTCTTCAGTTCTTTAGACCAGGGCTTCTTAAACTTTTTAGACTCACAACCCCATTTAACCCAAGCCATTTTTACATGATCCTGGGTGCGTGGATATATAAAATAGGTATAAAAATCAAACATTTATTGTTAGTAAATCAGCATTTGCAGGACTTGCTAAACAGGCTGATTTTCCTTTCTGTGGAGTACAGCTGAAGCATTTCCTGCAGAGTCCACTGCAAACTGACATCATCAATTAGGATGGAGGAGAAAGGATACAGAATGAGACAAAACACCAGTAACAGGCATTTAAGAATGAGGGGGAAAGGATTCCCTCAGCCTAGCTTAATTCTATCTATCTGATCCTCATTGAGGACTATAGAAATGAGCAGTGTGTGGTTGAACTCCAACAAAATGGCCATAAAAATAAATTCTAAGCAAATTTGCGCTTGTGTATGTTTTCTTTTTCTCATTAGGAATGCTCCTTGTTGGAGACCATACTTGGTTCTAATACAATCACTGCTCTCCTGGCTATGGATGCTTGGTGTTTCCTTGCTAGGTAAGATTAAAATGTATTGAAGGAGAAGGGTGTAATAAGTGACTGAATTTCTAAGTTATCTCTCCTTTTGAAAAGCAAGAATTTGTATAGAAACTAGTCTTCAAGAAGGATAAAATGGCATGAATGCACTATTCAAGTTTTTTCCTATAATAAAAGGTAGCAGATTATCAGATAGCAATGAACTTCTCAGTCTTGAAACAGAACTTGAACCCAAGTCTTCTCCATTCAAGATCAATAAAGACTAACAGAGCAAGAGGAGATCTGATGGCATATGTGCTAATCATTGGTTCACTTACTGGTTGTAATCTCATTCTCATCTTGCAGGTTTGAAACAGCCGATCTGTGTGCTCACCATACATTTATAATAGCACATTTGGTAAGTCAGCTGCATTTTATTTATAAGCAGACCTATATGTAACCAGAATTGAAAATATAACTAGAAAACCATGGCCCCTTAGTATTGGGAAGAGCTTTGTAGGCCATCTAGTCCAGCTCTCAGATCAATGCAGGAGCTCCAGCGAGAGCATCCTAGTTGGTAGGATGCTCCAGCCTCTTTTTGAGAATTTCTAGAGAAAAAGTCCCCCACTACCTGGAGTTGAAAGAGACCACAAGGACCATCCAGTCCAGCACCCTGGCAGGTGGCCATCCAGCCTCTGTTTAAAAGTCTACAGAGAAGGAAACTCCACCATAATCCAATGCAACATATTCCACTTTTGAACAGCGCTTACCACCAGGAAGTTCTTGCTAATGTTTAGGTGAAATCTTTTTTCCTGCAATTTATCTGAGTAATTAGTTTCATTACCAATCTGTTAATCAAAATATCGTGGGAGACATGTTTTGCTGAAATTCCAACTGATCATTTCATTATCACTCAGACACTAGTGAACACGCTCCATTATCTGTTCCAGTATTTTTCCAAGTACTGAAGTCAGGTTGGTTGGTCTGTTCGCGGGATATTCTTTTGCCCTTTTTGAAGACAGGGATGTTTGCTCTTCTCTAGTCCTCCATTATGTCACCCAGTCTCCAAGATTTGCCAGAAATAATGACAGGAAGTCCATAGAGCCTTAGCAAGTTTCTTTGATACTTGAGGTACATGGTTATCCAAGTTCCCAAGTCTGTTGGCATTCAGACCAGATCTGCTCAGATAAAGTTTCTTGGCTTTACTGATTCTTTGAAAGAGAAGAGGGCTCTTGCCTATTACATTTACCATATTTCAGCTGTCAAAAGACTCCATGAATTTTTGTTGCCTATTTGGGACATAAGAAGTGTTCCCCGTTGTCAAAATGGATGATGAGTACTATTTTGCTTGAATATTAAATTTGCTAGTTGCCGAGAAGGGAACCCCTGGTTAAACCGTTGAGCTGCTGAACTTGCTGACCGTTAGCCCCAGCTTCTGTCAACCTAGCAGTTCAAAAACATGCAACTGTGAGTAGATCAATAAGTATCGCTCCGGCGGGAAGGTAACAGCGCTCCATACAGTCATGCCGGCCACATGACCTTGGAGGCATCTACAGACAATAGTAGCTCTTCAGCTTAGAAATGGAAATGTGCACCACCCCCCAGAGTCAGACACTACTACACTTAATGTCAGGGGAAAACCTTTACCTTTACCTTAGTTGCCAAGAGCTTTATTTTTTTTCCCAAAGTAATGAAGGACTCTAGGTGAGATAGTAGAGGGAGTGAATTAAATGTCACAGCATGTGTCAAATTCTGAAGTACAGCTTTTGGAGATGATTGATTTTTGGGCTTACCATAATTTTGATAAGCAGTATTTTACTTGTTTGATTGTTTACTAACCTGTTGTTTTCCCTTCATGTGTAGCATGTGATCTAGCTCATATTTTTGAGTCACCAATTCATTTTTAGACATCTGCAATCTGGAGCCTGATGGATTTCTGTTTTCTAGTTTTGGAAGGTAGTTAATTCAGAAGGTACAGGCTATTTATGTGACAGAGTATGGCTAGACAAATTTTAGGTCCTTGATCGTAGGCATATTGGTGAACTACAGTTTCAAGAAATAAATGTTGATAGGGCTTTCTGTCTAAAACTGGGTCCAAAATATATTTACTTGACTGTATAGATAAAAGTTATACATTGTGCATATGAAGAAGTGAATTATAATCCACAAAGTTTGTTAAAGGCATTACATGACTTTATTATTTTGCCAAATACTGTTTTCTTTTTGAACCTTATTTAAATATTTCTGTATTTGTTCATTAAAAACATATTTGTTTCCTGATTCAGTTAAAAGTTTGTCCTGCTGAGAGTTACCAAGCCACTCTGCTAGGGGTCTTATTACGCCGTTTGCTCTTTTTGATGACCGCTGAACACCAGGCAAGTACTGCTGTAGTCTGTCTATAAATAATAGACTAGTTCAAATATTTATAATCTACACATATTTGTACTGCATTTTTCAGTCAGATTAATCAACTAGTTTTGTCTCATTACTTGACAGAACAATTTTGTATTATTATGGTCAGCTTGAATGTATTAGGCTGAATGACAAAGGCATAGATATTTTTTATTGTAGGTAGTATAGCTTTGCTTTATTGTCATAACAGGATATGAAAAATATTTTCATTTTATTTTAATTAATATGCATATACATTGCATCTTCTCCTAGCTCCCAGAATGGATAACAGTAAAGCCAAATTGTACAACATACTACAGTTTAATATAGTTGATGCTCACAATACAAAACAAATTTTATTATTTTCGCAAGAAATAAAACAGCATTATTTTAAAAAAATAGCATATAGTCAGACAGTAATCTCCAACGGACACCACTGTATGACCTGCAATGTTCCCTCATTAACCTCCCTAAAAACTGTAGGGCAGGGATCCCCAAACTAAGGCCTGGGGGCCGGATGCGGCCCATCGAAGCCATTTATCCGGCCCCCACGGCACAAAGGCAGAAAGGGGTTGGGCTAAATGACCCAAGGGCTCTCTTCTTCTCTTACAACCCTTATTTATTATTATTATTATTATTATTATTATTATTATTATTATTATTATTATTATATTGTATGATACAGCAAATAAGATAGATATGCTGGATTTCGTATCACAAAATCACATTATTATTATTATTATTATTATTATTATTATTATTATTATTATTATTAACATTGAGGCTGGGTGGCCATCTGTCAGGGATGCTTTGCTTGTGCTTTCGGTGCACAAAGGCAGAAGGGGGTTGGACTCAATGGCCCAAGGGGTCTCTTCCAATACTCTTTTTAATTATTATTATTGTTAATAATAATAATTATTATTATTATTATTATTGCTCAGTGGCCAACTATAATCCGGCCCTCCAACAGTCCAAAGGATCGTGAACTGGCCCCGTGTTTAAAAAGTTTGGGGACCCCTGCTGTAGTGGGTGGGGAAGAAGTCAGTTCCCATTGAGGAATTTCTGTGGGTCCTAATAACAGGCTATCTAACTTCAAGAAATAGGGATACGGAAGTAGGACTTCCAGAGTGTGCATCAATATTCAAGAAATTGAAGTATTTAAATATCCTAGTCTTAGGCACTTTAAGGCATGGGTGGCTAATATGTGGGCCCTGGGCTACGTGTGTCCCCTGCCATTTGTATGCCTCCTGCAGTCGTGCTGCTGCTTCCCCCCAAATTACATAAGTTATATTGTTGGTAGACTGAAACATCAGCCTACAGTATCCTCTCAGGTGGGACACAAAGCTATGATAAGCCCTCAAACTGAGCAGGAAGACAAATGCACAACAAACAATAACTTTGGCCCAGGAAGCTACCGTGTCCTAGCACTGGTTCATGCCAATCTACTCACAGCAGTGACAGAAACAGATGAAGTTTATTCCAGCCATCAATATTTTATAGAACCTCAGAATTACACAGAGAGGGACAAAGTGCACGTGAGCTAGCACAGCATATAGCCAGAAAGTATTTGTTGTTTGAAAAGATATTCCCAGGGTTTCGCACTGTGTATAACTGTAAGTTCTGGGTTGTTGGCCCTGGGCACACAACATTACAATTACGAAATTCTCAACAAACAATATTGGTCATGGGAAAATGTCAGCTATTGTCAAGATGGAGTTTATCAAGCTCACTAAAACAGATCAACATACAGGTGAAACTTTAATGCTTATTTTATGTCAATAATATGATATACAAAATTATTTTTCCAGGAGGCTACTTACTGGAAAAGACACCGAATTTCATGTTTCCCAAATCAGTCCTGTAATTTTTGTAGCAATGGCAATGAAAACATTTTGATCAGCAAAGGGTTGCAGCCCAATGGGCTTGCGACAGGAGTGGGCACTGCATTCCCTGCTCCTGGTTTAAGGCCTCCTGACAACATTAAGTCTGATTTTTTTCTTCTAACAGTAAATAGTAACCATACTTATAGGAGCAACAGTATATTCTTGGAAGTTTTATAAATGTTCATTCAGAGAGGCATTTAATACATGTTAATACTATAAATAACAGAGGGGAAGTGTGTCTTGTCTTTCTGGGATGCTTCTGGTCTTCAGCTTCCCTCTGGATTCCCTATTTTAACTGAGAATAAAAAAATTGGCTTGCTGTACATTTATTGTCTTTTGAGTAAGAATTGTTTGTCACAATAACTTTCTTGCTTATGTCTAGAATGAGTAGTTGGAATATGAAGTCTTTATATTAAATTGAATTAATATTAAATATAATTACGTTAAAATAAGAATGTTTATTATTACTGTATTAAGTTTTTATTCATAAAGTATAATGTTGTTTGAGGGATCTTCTGACCCAGTGGGTCCCCAGATATTTTGGCCTTCAACTCCCAGAAATCCTAACAGCTGGTAAGCTGGATGGGATTTCTGGGACTTGTAAGCCAAAACACCTGGGAACCCACAGGTTGAGAACCACTGTTCTAACAATATTAAAAAGGGGGGTATTGAAGTTTTTTCTGTTCTTTCCAATATTGTCTTCCTCTCTTTGCAGGTCAAGTTTGCTGATAAATTTCCTCCTAAAGATACAGAGAACCTGCAGCTATGGCAGCATCTTTCTCTCCAAGCCCTTACTCCTCTGCTTAGGCCACAGGTTGCCCGTGAGATTTTTGTAGTGGGATTTACACAATGTCAGGAGTGGTTGAACAGTGGAAGATCTTTAGATGAATTTCCACAAGTGGTGAGTAAAAGTGGTGAAGCTTCAATTAACAGATTTCTGCTAGTGAATTAAACATTATGATGAGGCTGCTCTTCTATTGAGTTGCAATTTAGAAAAATATAATTTTTCTGCAAATATCGAGAAAAATGGGTCTTTGGGGGTTTTATGCCTGGAATCCCACATGTTTTTCTCTGGAGAGTTATTCTTCTGTAACATACAGAATTTTCAAATACAGGAAGAATACTGTAAAATATTATTTGCTCATTTCCTCAATGCATGCTATAACTGTATTCTCAATTCGCTGTTGACACGATAAATAAAATTTCCTCAGTGGGGAAAAAACTATCATAATTTTTGGTCTTTGCATATAAGAATGAAGTAGTGAAGAATTTGCATCCTAGTGATCAGAAAATACAGAGTAATATTTACTTGATTTGCCTTCATTATTTCTAGCATGTAAAAATACTTTTAAAAAAATATTGCCATTGTGGATCAAACTTTCTAAAATTGTTCTACTAAGACTCCTTATTATGCTTGCTATTATCCTGTAGAAGTTCATCTCATGAAGTATTCCTAACTTCATAAATGTTTCATTTTCTTTCAGAACATTGCTTTCTCTGCTTTGCTGTCTGTTTGCCAGACTTCTGGAGAGACGCTGGAGCCAAAACAACGTTTAGCTCTGCTTGGAACCCTTGGCCAGTTCGTGGCAGTTCTACATGCCACAGAGGTTAGAACAATTCTGCATTATGTTGTTATGGTTTCCATATAAGAAATATGATACATCAGAAAAGTTGAGTGAACAATACCCTGCTCTGGTGAGGGTATTGTTATACAAAAAGAATTCCCATCAGTTTATTGGCTTAGAGTAGGTGTGGAGGACATAGTAGACTTTACTGATGCTTTTACAATAGCTTCCTTGCCACATATGTGACAGCATTCCTTGCTGGCTTTTGTGATAGTAAAATTATGCCATGTGCCAAAAGAGAAAAAAGACCCCTAGTTTCTGGTTTTTATCATAGCTAGGTAGGCTTCAAGCAAGAAGGTCTTTCCCAACCTAATTCTATACAATATTGAATTTCTACATTATTTTATTATGATATTAATTGCAGCTAATTATACTGTAATTTGTTATTCAGACAGTCCCTGAGTTACAAGCACCCGACTTACATATGACTCCTAGTTATAAATAGGGGATGGGAGGTGAGACAACAGAACAGAGAGGAAATCTACCCATTGGAAGGGAAATTCACTCCTGAAAGAGTTATCCTGGGAAAATGGTGTCTCCACTGAAGCTTTATCACCAATCCTTGTTTCTACAACAATCCAAATTTTTTAAAATCCAAATGTCACAGGGACAGAAAAGGAGAAGAAATCTTCTGAACAGGAGCACAGACAGTAAAACAAACAAACATTACAAGGTGTTAACCCTTCCCTATGCTGTCCAAAATTATTGACTGAAGTTACACTTTGAAAATGTACCTGTTCTGACTTGCATACACATAAAAACAAACCTACAGAACCTATTTTGTTTGTAACCCGGGCCCTGGCTTATTAGTTTTGACTTAGTTCTTCATTCATGTCACAGTAATCTTGAATCGTAGTTCTTCTTTTTTCTGATATTAACTACCCATCCTAATTTGGGGCAATTTGAACATTTCTATTATTTCATCCAAGTAATGTATAACAATACTGAACAAGTACTAGTCACTGCTCATTGGGACCACTGATCAGCACTCTTTGGCTTCAATCAAACAGTAACCTAACAATAGCCAACATTTTACCAGCTTGTCTAGAAGAATATCAGAAGCTATACTGAAATCACTGTAGGCTATATCCATGACATTCCTCTTATTTACTGAGGTTGTAATTACACTTTTAAAATAGGTAAGAGTAGTTTGCCATGTATGTTTATGACAAAGCAATGCCAACTGTTGATAACTACAAACAGCACTGGAGATGTGTAGGTGAGTCCCCCAGTAATACTTAGTCATCCCTAAAAGAGCCCATGCCTGTCTACATCCAAATACTGGACATATATGTGTGCATTCACATACATTTCAACATATTATTAAACAGTTACAGAAAAACAACCTGTTCTTTGTCTCTTTTAACAAAAATCCATACAAAGGAACTGAGTCAGAAGGCAGTAGCCTGTGGAAATTTATATTTAGCCTGACCTAAATTCACGTTTCCAGTCATATTCTGCAGGTTTTAAAATAGTAGAGGTTTTTTAAAATGGATCTTTGATCAATAAAACCAACTGATTTCCATGGCCTGCCTTCCCTAGTACCACTTCAGAGACTGAATGTCTCCCTGCCAGCCCTCAGTGGTATTAAATACACAATTTCCTGTTCCTAGAATTTTTAACTCTTTCATTTAACTGGAACTGGAATTCTTTGAGGTCCATAAGATGTTATTTTTATCTAATGAAGGTGTCCAGTCTGTCCCATCTACAGCACGGCTGTTGCTTGATATTTCGACTTCTGCAGCTCTTCATCCAGATGTTAGAGCCCCAGTTACTAATCCAGGTAAGAAAAGGGACACCACATTCAACTCTGATGGCATGAGTGGGGAATTCATGCTGGGCCGGGGAGACGGGGCAGCAAGGCTCCTGATCTTTTAATGGGCAATCTCAAATAGTCCTTTTTCTTGTAGATACTTGCACTGCAAACATCCCTCATCCAGCTGAATCCCTCAGATCATATTCTCATTGCAATCTTAGATTTTCTCTCTTCAGTGGGGAAAACCTTTATTGTACCAGATTTCCAGGTAATTACACTGGGCTGTTTGTTCAGTCATTCATTTTGATTATCCTTCAGTAGGTGTTATTTATGTGTGAAAAGAATAATAAAACCAAAGCATGTTTATCCATAAGAATTCAAAATACATAATAAGCATAGATGGAAGTAATATCAATTCCTAGAGACAATAATGCATTACTTTTAAATTATACTGGGCTTTGCAGTGTTTATCACTGAGTTTATTTTCATGTAAGAGTTCAGCTGCAGGATACTATGTCTTCCTCTGTTAACTGCCGAATCATTGGAGTGGCCTGGATGTTGCTGTTGTTGCTTACCATGGGGAACTCAGTTCAGGCAATGAAAAAGGAGCTGGGATCAGCTCAGGATGGCAACAAAACAAAGGTGGACTCCCAGATAGAATGCACCCTCTTTTTCCTTCTGCAAGTACAGAGCAGCCACATCATTGTCTGAATTTTGTCTCCCTTCCTCACTGATAAGCCCTTTCCAGATCAATATAAATGCATACATATTGACAGTGGGTTGATATATTGCCAGTGTTTTTCTGAAAGTAGGAAATCCTAATTCAGGAAGACTGGATTTTTTAAAAAATTGTCATCCTGTAAATCTTATTTGGCAGTTTAATTATTGTAATTGTGATTCCTGGAAGGAAATGTATGTACTAAAAACTTCCAGCAATAACTTTGGTGTTGTAACTCTCGTTAGGGACAGATTCTGCCTGAACTATGTAGTTTGTTTGCTACATTGCTGGCCAACAACAACTGGATAATTCAACAGCATGCTATAGAGGTGTTCACTCAGTTTGCAGAGGTAAGAGGAACTTCTTTTGTCCCCATAAATATCAATTTTAGGCTGGAAAGGCACCCACTCCAGACAGAATTAAGCAGTTTTAAGCCTGTAAATAATAGTTATGTGCATTCGGGGCAAACCTTGATCCATCTTGTGTCCCGGCACTCCTTACTCACTGCTTGGGTACAGACCCTGCAGCAGAACCTGTGAGGCCCAAAGCACCCAGGCCTACAGGTGCAGGCTTTGGGCCTATGCGCCCGAGCCTCGCAGACTGCAGCCGAGCACCGAGTAAGGAGCACTCCTTATTCGGCGCTCGGCTGCAAACTTTGCAGCAGACCCTGTAAGGCCCGGGTGCGTAAGCTCAAAGCCTGCACCCATAGGCCTGGGTGATTTGGGCCTATATGTAAAGCCCCCCCCCCCCCAATAATGGGCCAAATGGAAACAGATCTTTCAACACTGAAGACAGAAGAAAAATATCTGCCCTTTCAATTTCAGGAGGTGCAATCGAAACAGATTGGAGCCCTCACCAATAGCTGGGACATGAAACGGATCAAGGTTTGCACATGACTAGTTTTCACCCTTCCTTGGGTGAAGTAAGAGATACTGGTTTAGAATTTTAAAATAGTAAAATTAAAATAAATGCCTTGATGAAAAATGAATACTCTAGAAGACAGCTAAGATTTAGGAACCTGAACTATAGTACCTATGTTTATCATTAAATTCTGGGCACACTTGTTTTAAATTCCACTAATGCAAAATATTTACAATAGTTTAGTAGAAATTTCTTGATTCTGCTTGATCATGACTCCATTAAAGTAATTGAGCAGCCAAGTAGAGTTGGTAACAGCCCTCAATTCATTTATTTTTATGTAGGAAACAAGCCATGAGGATATTCTTCCCCAGTGTCTTAAGTCTGAAGAAATCAAAAGCAAAGTTGTTATTTTCCTCTCAAAGGTAGTTTTTCAGTAATATTTATGCTGGTTGCTGTCAGTTTGCTGTTTTTTCCTAAAGCATCTGTATTTCTGTTTCCTGTACAGAAACTATAGCACTATAGCTAGCATTCTGTTAGAGCACTGTGGAAGTTGGCATTACTTTTCTCCCTTGCAGCATCCATCGGATCTAGTGACAAGACAGATTTTACTTTCTCCATTTGTACAGTCATCCAGTTACCCAAAATTATTTCTGTATAGGTTCTGTGGAATTCCACGTGTTAATTTGGCATATTTATATCACACATTGACAAGAAATTTCCATGCCATTTATTAACCTTTGGAACCTAGTATGATAGTTAGCACCTTCACAGAATTATATTCAGAATACTGTAGCAGTTTCATTTGGGAGCTGGGAACACTCACCAAATGGTGAAGTTCTGAGTATGCAGACATAACAGGGGTTGATGAGATAAGACAATAATCTGAAGCTCATTGCTCTTCTAACCTCCACTGTAGCAGCAACAGCTTTTAATTTTAACAGTACTTCTCCTATGGCTTTCCTATCAGACTGTCGATATTGAGGAACCAGCAGAAGCACAAGCAGAACGGATGAAAAAGGAAAATGCTCTTCTCAGCAGCTCCCACTTAGGGGAGACCACAGAAGAGAGGCAAAGCGACCTGATTTTAGAGGTATGTGATCTTGAGTGAAAAAGCATGAATGCAGGAAGCCTTCATGGTGCCCACTGTCATGATGTCTTGCGTGTTTAAGCAATACTAAGGGTGGGAATAAATTTGTGCCAGCAAACTTCATGCCAGGCATTTTTTGGTAATAGCTGTTGTCAACAGCCACTTATTTTAATACACCAACTCTTTCAGTCAATACATCTCTCCTGCTTAGTAGTATGAGGTGCTCTGTTCAGATTATTTGGGCATCCCTCCTCATGGAAGCTGTACCCATCACCCCTGCAGAGAGCCTGCCAGTGCTCTCAGAATATGACATTGACACCAAATACTTCTCTTCCAAGTAATAACTTGGGCCATCTCTCCTTTGTCTAGGTATATGGGCATTTTGTATATGACAGTGGAGATGCTAAAGAGATCTTTAATGAAGTCCTAACAGGGGACTAGATTGAATTAGGTTTATCAGGTGCATGAACATCCTAATTGGGGGCGGGGAGGGGGTGATTTTAGAGAGCAGCCTCTGCAGGTCCTTCCCCATACATGATTTGTGAAGAGCCAGCAGGATCACAGAAGACGTCTAGTTACGTTGATATAGTCGAGACATGAAATGATAACATTGGCAATGATAGCTGCTGGGGTTCTCCAGAGGTCTCAGTGCTGCTGTGGCAATTTCACACCTGTCTGCAATCCTTCCCACTCTCCAGGAAGTATGATGGCTGTGCAGGGGGCTTCATGGGATGGTCAACAACAATAGTATATGACAGAATTAGTCTACATGCAGGTCTATTGCACTATGGCAGTAGTTCTCAGCCTGTAGGTTCCCAGATGTTTTGGCCTTCAACTCCCAGAAATCCTAACAGCTGGTAAACTGGCTAGGATTTCTGGGAGTTGTAAGCCAAAACACCTGGGGACCCATAGGTTGAGAACCACTGCGCTATGGTGAGCCATAAGGATTGCATTGAAGTTGTTTACCAACACTTACTACATAGCTGAGATTGTATTATTGCCTTTTATGTTACATCTGCATCTTCCTTCAATGGCTGATTGCATCTCCACCGGGCGGTACGAACCTACCTGGGCCCTGAGATCTTCATGAAAGGCCTTCTCTTGATCCCACCTCCATCTCAAGCACAGTCGGTGGGAACGAGAGGGACTTTTTGGTGACTGCTCCACTACTCCTGGAAGTCCTTTCTTCCCAAGGAAGCCAGAATGGCCCCCTCCCTACTGTCCTTCTAGCGGCAGGCTAAAACTTTTTTGTTCAGGCAGGCTTTTAAAGAAGGTGGTTTTAAATATCAAGTCAGGGGCTGCTGTGGTTTTAGCTATGAATAAGTTTTTTACTGGTTTTAAGGGTTTTAATTTTATCTTTAATATTTAATTCTGTTTTAATGCTTGTTTATTTTTAAGTTTTAATTGTATTGTATTGGTTTTATTGTGAGCCACTTTGAGTCTCTTTCTTAGAGAAATAAAGTGGGATACTACTGCTACTAATAATAACAATAATTAGAATTCAATAGTCATTGCAGCACTGAAGTATTACCATTTAATAAATGCAAGGGTTGATCTGGCACCTGAAAAAACTAGTCAGTATTCATTGTTAGAAGGCAATGAAGTATCTATCAAGCACATTATATTGATGCACCATATTCACAAGTAAGCCAAGGTTTACAAAAGAGGTATGGCATATAAAAAGATTCCTGTCATATCTTTGAAATGAAGACTTGAAAATGGAAATCAAACCTCTCTTTAAGAACAGTTGATGCCATTTTCAGGTGCTGCAGAGATTGCAGCCTTCTTGAGTGGTGGGTGATAATGCCAGATAGAAATGTAAAAGACTGTCGGTTACATGTGATTCAAAAGTTCAATATGAGGGGGAACCCCAACAAATGTTCGTCTATGTTCAAGGAAATGATGCATGGAATGGTCCAATAAGATTTTGCAAGTGTTAAGAGGTAATTATATTTTGTGAATACAGAATTTAAAAATATATAACCTAGGAGGATGCAGCTCCCTGTAGCATTGCAACTCTTTTCTAGCTGTTGGTAGTCAGAAGCCAAGGGCCCGGCTTCCAGGAGACTCTGCCTTGGGTTTTAGGTTGAGCTACCTTAAAACCAGATTATTAGCTTAGTCGCTATAATTAAATAAAAACTTGCATAGCAGGCTACATTGAACAAGCTCTGTTGGTCTTGACTTGCATTGATTGATTTCATCTTTTTACATACACCTTACCATTACTCAATTTTGAAAGATCATATTATGGAAGTCTTATTTGGTTTTTATTCCCTAGCCCTCCCCCAAGAGGATCTGCTATTCACCCAGTGAGGTGCAGTACACATCGGCCATTGACTCTGCTGAAAGAACACTGGAGGTGCTAAAGCAGCTGCTGCAAAAGGGTCCGCCCCCCATTTGGCTTGCAAAGAAATTAGACACATTACAGGTGACGCTGAGCAACTTAAGGAAGACCATAAGTTGACAAGTTTAATTCTTCATCACAAGGTGATTACTGTATTATATTGCATAATACAGCTCTACGCAAGATGGACAAGCAAAAGCCCAAAAGACAAGCTGCATCCCACCATGGATAGCCTCAAGTGTTAACGTTGCTTGCTCAGTTTATTTATACATGTTGCAGGTATAGAGTGGAAAAATCAAGATAGGAACCAATCCAAGCAACTGGCCTTGAACAAAAATTCATGCTTTTTTAGATGCCATTCATGTTCAGCATTATCTCCCAGGATATTTTTCTACCAGCAGGAAGGATATATTACAGGTATGATCAACTGTTGCCCTGAGGCCTCCCATCTAGCAATAAAAGCATCCTGCCTACAAATGAAGATTTGCTATTCTGTTGTGGTCTTATTCTCCCAACTTAAGCATACTCTCTTCTTTTTTAATCTTTTCCTTCTCTGAATGTATATTATTTTGACTGTTAATTTGATAGTATTAAAAATTAATAAATCACACAATAGATAATTCGCTTTATAGGGTTGACGAGAAAAGGCAGTAGGCCAGATCTGAGTACACTACTTAGATTGGATCTAAACTGCCCTCTATCCCAGGATCTGATCGCATATTATCAGCTTTGAACTGGATTATATAAATCTGTACTGTCAGTTAATCTGGGATCAGATCCTGGGATATAGGAAAGTGTAGATCCAGCCCTAAGTTGACCTCATGCATTAAACAAAATCACATACTGGTAGTTGGATAAGTGAGAAAATCATAATTAAAATCCCATTAGAAAATGGAAAACCCAAGGTAAACTAACACAACTGTCACTTTTTTTTTACTTACTAGGAAAAAATACATCATTTTCTACTCTGTTTTCAGCATTAAACTGTTCAGGAAGCTCAACATGTCCATGAAATAATTAACATCCATAAACATCCATCCTTTAAGTAGAGTAAAATTTGATGAAATGCTAAAATGTGTTTTTTATATCGGCACTGAAATACTCTTTGACTTGAATTCTAGGGTGTACATTCAAATTTCCCTGAAACTGCTGTCATAAAGAGATTGGTTCCATCGTTGGTTCCAGTCATCTGCTTTGAATTATATTGTGTGGCAATGTAGACTAATATAACCCAGTTCAAAGCAGATATTCTGGATTTTATATGGCAGTGTAGATGGGGCCTGAGTGGTCTCTGCACATATCAGGCTCACAATCCAGCATCACTATTTCAAACATGTTTTCTTGAAAAGGAATTTTGCAGCCAAATACAACTTGGGTGAATTTTAACTTGTGCACTGATCCTTTTACCAGCAAAAGAGAGTTACCTGCTTGAAGGCTGCAGAACAAAGGGCAGAACTCATTGATGTGACTGCTCAGTTGCAGTTAGAACATGACAACATTTCTCATCTCAGTACTTCCAGAAATTAGAACTGCAAAGCATATGTTGTTTAACAGAGGATAGGGCTGCTTATGCAACCTTGACTGCTCAGTGTGAAAAACATCAGTAAATAGAAACCCATAACACCACTAGTCCTTGAAATATATGCTACATCAGTTGGCACATGTTTCAACAGCATACTCACTAAAAAAAATCTATGAAATAGTAGACCAGACAGTGAAAAGCAGTACATAATACCATGCTTTAGCAAAGTAGTGCATAAGATCAGCTGAAATCTGACAAGAACATCCTCTGAAACTGAAGGGCACCATTTTGATTTGTGTTAAATTTATGTTAGGAAACAAGACCAAATAGTAGTGGCAGTGCCAACAATTTCCAAGTCTAAAAAGATACTATTTACAAAGAAAGATAGCAATCCTATGAAAATTTATTTGGAAGTCACACCACTCAAGGATGCTTGCTTCTAAGTAGATTTACAGAGAATTTCATTTTACTTCACAATGTAGTACGGCTGAGCAGACCCATTCTTTAGTGAAGTTCCCAAACAAACACAGTAGCAGTATTTTGTAGATTTGTGCATCATGCCAAATAGCAAATACAAAGTTTTGAGTTATTTTACTATGTGATTCACTGAGAGGAAATAAAGCATGTATGGCCTCCTGAAGATTCCCACATTCCTTATAGCAGGGACGTGGACATTTTGGCCTGGAATTTAATCCAGCTTGATGAGGATCTGGGAAATGCTCTGTCTCCAAATGGTCCAATTCTGTATGCTTTCCAATTGCAAAGACCCACACCTTGCATGGAAATGATGCTGCTATCTCCAGTCACAGATTACAGTAGGATTTCACCCCCCATCTTATTTTTGTTCCCAAATTAGGAATTCAGTGTGAAATCACCTGGTCTACCAGCTTGCTGCTAGAGACCAATCTGGCCCTAGGGAACATTAAAATTCCTTTCTCATATGTGGCTGTGTTAATTTATGCAAATTGGATAGTCAGGCCATTGCTGTTTGAGCTGATATACCGTCTTAAGTAACAAACCCCAGCATTGACTAATTTTTACGTTTATGATAGCTGTCATTCATGCTCTCCATAAGAGAAGTCCTCATGGAAGGACCTGGTAAATCAGAATCTGAGTACCAATCATTGAGAGACAATATTTTGTCTCTGATAATGATGCTAATGGCATTTGTAACTAAAGAAACAACACTGCTTAACAGGTTGTTTTCTACATGGAGTAAGTTCAGCATCACTAAATATGGAAACATGTAGGGAAAAATAATAGAAAACTGTTCTACAGGAATAAAGATTCTAACATGGAAAGATTTCCTCTACCAAAAGAAGTTCACATGAACACATAAATATAAGAACAGTACTGAATCACACCAAAAACAATCTGGTCCAAAGTGACCAATATGGTGATATAAGCCCACAAAAGAAGGTGCAATTCTCTTAAAATATCAAGGTTTGGAAACCATGTGTATGCTAGTTTAACTATAGCCTAAATTATGAAAAAGTGTTTATTTTATGTTCTAAATATTGTCAATAAGAAACTTGGCATTTTTTGAAACCACACCATTTTGTGTCAAATAATTCTTACCCTCTTCATTTTAAAAAAAGCCACCAAGTTCTTGACCAGCAGACCAAGTGAATAGGTATTATGGGAATGACCAGTCTCATAAGATCAAATGGCCTGATCTTGTTTAATAATTTTCAGAAACACTCCTGCCCCAATGGTTATCCACATATAACAATAATTTATTTAAGGTATTTATAGGTAAAGGTTTTCCGCTGACATTAAGTCTAGTCTTGTCCAACTCTGGGGGTTGGTGCTCCTCTCCATTTCTAAGCCGAAGAACTGGCGTTGTCTGTAGACACCAAGCTCATGTGGCCGGCATGACTAAATAATAAAATAATAATAAACTTTATTCTTATACCCCGCCCCATCTCCCCGAAGGGACGTGGGGCTGCTTACACAGGGACAAGCCTGCATGACTGCATGGAACGCCACTACCTTCCCGCCAGAGCAGTACTTACTGATCTACTCACATTTGCATGTTTTCAATCTGCTAGGTTGGCAGAAGTTGAGACTAACAGTGGAAGCTTACCCCGCTCCCCAGATTCAAACCACCAACCTTTCAGTCAGCAAATTCAGTTTTGCCACTGTGCCACCCGGGGCTTCAAGGTATTCATATCCTCACTTAAAATAAATTTCCCAGATGTTCTGACAGAAGCAAAATTAAAAGAAAGCCTTAAAAATAATGAAGGTTTGAAAGGTCATCACCTTTTCTAGGAATGAAAATCAAGGCCTTCTCCCAGGTCCCAGAACATACAATGCTGGTAGGATACGAACAAGGTCCTGCACCAACAAACCTAATAAGTAAGAAGACATGTGGGGACAGTATCTCAACTCCAAACCATAAAAGAGCGTGAAGACTATAACCATCAATGTGTATTGAGTGTGCAAACATGTAGCACCTGTCACATTTTGATTCAACAAGGAAAGTATGTTCCCCAATTAGATACCACTGTTTCTGGTAACTAAAAATGCCTGGACGGTTGACAAAAGCAAAACCATGTAGAATACCCTGCAATACTGATAAATACAACTTAGCCCACTATCTTGGCCCCACTTAATTCAACTTAATTTAGAATTTTAAGTTAGGGATAAATTCCACAAATCTGTGTATTGAGATTAGGGCATCAGTTAACATGAGGCGGTATCAGGTTGTTGTCGACTGCGTTTTAGGGGATCGGGCCCTTAAGGAGAGACCCGATCTGGTCCTGAGAGAACGGACCTTGGCGGAGCCAATAGGAAAATATGAGCCGCAATACAACCTGAAGCCGAAATGAAGAAGGTCCGCCAAAGTTGAAGGAAAATTCCGCCAAGGAGTCTTTATTGAGCGATTCAGCTGAAAAGGACTCTAGTAGTGATCATTCAGTCTACTAGGGTACCATATTATCAAAATAAAGCCATATTGATACAAAATTTCAGTCTGACAGCCCTTTGAATTTCCCGCCCCGCTCCCCCGCCCTCCTGATCGTTGATAGGCTAGAAGGTTGAACGAGGCAGGCTTTCGTTTCCCGCCTTGCTCTGTTGGCCCAATAGGAAGCTGCTTTTTGTCTCTACTCGAGCCAATCAGGAAGGAGAAGGCGGGAGTTATTGAAACAATGAAGTGACAGAGCAGGAAAAGATCGGATTAATTCCTGCTAGGCCGATTTCTAAAGGGATTAATGGCAGCAATCAAGGATGTCCGGGTTTCTGTCACGTATACAGATTTTAGATATGCCTTGAGGTGTCAGAGGTGGAAGTAAAGGATGGGTGGTAATGAGCCATATTTACAGGCTCTGCAGGGCGCCTTCCTGAGGTGTCCTGGTTTTTCCTTTGGGTGAGATATGACAATGTTTGCCTTGGGGCGAATCACCTTTAGGTCAACACTCCGAATTCGGCGACTCAAGCCCTATATTGTCCATGCAATCTGAATTTGATTGGGTTAAGCGGTGGCGGATTATCCTTTTGTTTTTGGGAAGGGAAGCCTGGGTCATAGGAACTGGGGTTCAGGTTGAGTTCAAAATATTTCCTATTTGGTTTCATGACTTGGCAATTATATGAAATAAAATGAAAAATAAAATAAAGTTGGAATATAAACCCTGCTGGGAAAAATACATATTTTCCGGGGATCCCAAAGAGTACAAATACATATAGGCAGATAGATAGATTTCATGGAAATAAGGGAGAATCCATAAAAGTGAGTTATATTGCATAAGGGGGAATCATGAATGATATAAACAATTGAAAATATTTGGTAAGAACGAAGTTCATAACATCTGTGGAACCCAATATGGAAATTCATAAAAGTGGAGTTTTAGCAGCATGATTTTACAATTCATGAAGTTGTTATCTCTTGCCTCAGAGTGCAGGGATAATCCACAGTAAACTCCAGTAAAAAGTCTCAATCACCTTCTACTATAAATATATGGAATATAGAACATAAAGTCTTGATTTTTGAACTATCTTTTACAAAGTCCTGGGGGGGGGGTGGTCACCTCGATCACATTTTCCCCCCTTCGGGGCTTGGAAATGGCTATGAACATTTCCCAAAGCCCCGACATTTCACTGCATGCAGGGCCTCTGCCTTGGTAGATCAGATTGTGCCTTTTTGTTGGAGAGCAGGAGCTTGAAGAGGTGAAAGCTGAGGTTCAGCCAGTGGTGGGTGATCCCATGGTGTTGAAACAGATGTCCCTTGGTCTGGAGTCATGGGAAATGGAGCATGAAGGTGGAGGTGGTGAGGGCTGGGGATGATGGAGGCTGTGATGCAGTACTCCCATTTGGCTGCCTTTTCTTGGCTGCAGCTTGGGCCCCCCTTTGTAGTTGGCAGCTGGGGGCAACTGGGCACAGCTTCTGCGCCTCACAGCACGGCGCCTCCTGGTGACTGCAGGCAGGTCCAGCACTCCAACAGAGGAGACGGAAAGGAGAGAGTGCCTAGGGAAACTAAGGACAGATTATAAGCCCCCCCTCCCTCCCGTGGTGGGGTTAGTCAGGGAAGTCACTCATACCTTGTGAGGGCTCCAGCAGTCCTGGGGTTCTTCTTTGGCACAGCTCTGGTGAGGGCGGAACATCCTTCCCTCATGGTGGTCACTGGTAGAATCCTGTTCACTTCTTCTGGGACATCTCCTGCCATGGTGGCCAATTCTGTCCCCTGGTGATGTCATGAGGGCCTCCTTGGCAGCGCCAAAGGCAGACCTGCACTCAGTAGCCCCTTGCCAGGGCAGAACCAGGCCAGCTGGAGGGCACCATACGGTGGTCTGGCCATAAAAAGCCTGCCATGTGCAAGAATCCTTTCAGCAGTGTCTTAGTCTCTAGCCCCTGAGCCAGGCAGATGGGGCTGCTTCCCCCGTAGGGGTCTCAGATCAGCCACAGGTGGGGCTGTCTCTTCTGGGTGACTGGGGGTCCGGGCTTACCCTCACAGGACCATCTCCAATGGCCTCTGGGTTCTAGCTGCTGCATGAAATCCACAGCGCACTCCGAGAGCCCCAACCCAGGTCTTAGAACTGTTCATGGTGGCAGGTATGGATTATGGGTCTTGCAGTCTGGTCTGATGTCCTCAGTCAGGTGGTTGGGTCCGGTCCTCTGGATCTCTTCAGCTGTGCCTGGAAGGTCCCCTGGACTCTAATGCCCTCCTCATATTTAAAGGCAGTTAGAGGGATTTTTAAAACATTCACACGCATGCACTCAGGGAAAGGGAGGGAGAAGGACCCGAAAGGAAGAAAGGAGATTGTTGGGGAACTGTGGAGAGTGAAAGAGTGCCTTTACTATAAAAGTAAACCAGGATTTTGACTGTATGTTTATAAGGAGAAATGGGGATGCTGGGAGTCCCTTTCACAGGGGAAGGAAGGGGGGGGGAGAGAGCTTTGAAAAAGGAGAATGTTGAAGTGCATTTTGGCCTAGGAAAACATGAAGTGGAAGAGAGAGAGAAAAAAAACTCACATATAGAAAAATAAATCCATTCTTCCACCCCCCCCCTTTCTCCCTAAGATAAGGGAGGTTTGAGGAGAGAGAGAGAAGAAAAAGTTAAAACCACAGAAGCAGCAGGATTTCTCTGGGGGGGGGGGGGTGGTCACAAAATATTAGGGCTTGAACCTTTGAAAATAGGGAGGTGAGATGGCACAGAAGAAAAGGGAGAGAGAGAGAGCATAGCACTAAGCTAGTCCATTCCAGCCCTCCTTCCCAGAAAACTATATATCACTGGTGGCTTTTAAGGCAAAGGGATGAGTAGAGAAGAGTTTACAGCCCACACATTACATAAACACAAAATTTAATCAACACTTTTCTGGGAGTCCCCCTCCCCCACCCAAATCCTTTGCCATGCTTCTCAGATGGGAGAGAAAGAAAAGGGGAAATTAAGAAACAGAAGCGGCTAAAGGAATGCCCCCCTCCCCCCTTTGCCCCTCCAAAAACAGGAAGAGAAAAAAAGTGTCCTCTTTGCACAATCTCCCCGCGGCCCCTCCTTCTCCTCTCTCTCCAAGAGAGGAATGAGCGCAGAGAGAGAGAGAGAGAGAGAGCCTGGTGGGGGCAAGAGAAGGAGGGGGGGATGGTGGGGTGATTCTTCCCATCTGAGGAAAACTCAGAATGTAGCAGGAGTTGAGTGGCAGGGGCAGATACAATATTGGGGGGGGGGCATCAGGCTTCAAAGGAACGGCTGGGATGGGGGCTGAGAGAGTGTGACTTGAGAAGAGGAACAGTGTTTTGGATCAGGTGTGTTTTGGGGTGAGAGGGGAGGGGGCTGGGAGCCCTCCTCCACGTTAGACTGGGCTGAACTCTCTGGAGGGGAATTTCTTGGGGGGGGGGGATCCCTGAAGTAAGGGTTCCCTTGGAAGGCCAATTTGGGAGTCCTGGATCAGTATAGGACTCAGGGTGAGGAGTAAAAGTAGGGATAGGGATGGGGTTGAGGGCCTGGGCTGATGGGGTGGGGGAGAAGGCAAGCGAATATGTCCAGAAAATCCTCTGGAGGAGGGGGTAAGGGGAAAGGGTCTAGAGAGGAATCTTTGGGGGGTTGTTTTTGGAGCCCAAATCTCTGCATGGGAAGACGTGGACCCCCTCCCCCCTCCAATTCTCTCCCTGGCTTAGGGCCATGAACATCGCGGCATAAGCAAGCTGGAACCACCTGCCCTCCCCATGGCGAGTCACCTTTAGGTCAACACTCCGAATTCGGTGACTCAAGCGGGGGGGGGCAAGCTGTTCCCCCTTCAAGGGCCACAAGGGGCCACTTATGCGCGCTGAGTTAGCCCAACCTGGCCTGCACCATGTTTTTCGATGCAAGCCCACCCCAATTGGCCAGGATCTTACCCAATGGAGAATCCCTGGGGATGTCTGCTGGGGTGGGACACCCTAGACATGCTGAACAAACACCCATCCTTAGCTCAGCCCCTGCCTACACCGACAGTTAATGGAGTAACGACTCACCCAACCGGTAGGATGCAGCTCGTCCTTTCAATAGTCCCCTCCACCAAGGCTGGATGGCTAGCGTCCATAGAATCCATAGGTGACCCGGGAGCACAACCGTTCCCCTACCCTACGATCCTTGAACCTGCAATCTGCAAGCTAGACTGCTCTCACATGCTTTCAGGTGCCAGATGTTCCCGCGTTTCACCAGGAATTTGTTACCGAGCCCTGATCCGAAGTGCAATACCTCCAGAGCTCCTCCCACCTGGGTCTTAACAACGGAACCGGTTCCTTTTCAGGGCGTCCCCTGTTTCACGTTGGCGCCTTTCCTTCGAGGAGCTAAAAATCTGCTTCCTCCTATCTGGCTCCTTTGTTCAGTACCCTGAATCAGATCTAGAGAGAGAAAGGGACTGCCAGAGAAATTTGGATGTGAAATGAGGTCAAATTGTTGGTCGGAGGGCCCTCCTTGCAGCCGTTTCTCTCCCCAACCTGTTCCAGAATATCTGGACCAAGGTCGCCGCTTGGAATTTTAGCCTAAAAATTGATTTTTTGGAACTTCCAAGCAAGTCCCTTCGTGGTAAAGCCAAATTATGTTGTCGACCGCGTTTTAGGGGATCGGGCCCTTAAGGAGAGACCCGATCTGGTCCTGAGAGAACGGACCTTGGCGGAGCCAATAGGAAAATATGAGCCGCAATACAACCTGAAGCCGAAATGAAGAAGGTCCGCCAAAGTTGAAGGAAAATTCCGCCAAGGAGTCTTTATTGAGCGATTCAGCTGAAAAGGACTCTAGTAGTGATCATTCAGTCTACTAGGGTACCATATTATCAAAATAAAGCCATATTGATACAAAATTTCAGTCTGACAGCCCTTTGAATTTCCCGCCCCGCTCCCCCGCCCTCCTGATCGTTGATAGGCTAGAAGGTTGAACGAGGCGGGCTTTCGTTTCCCGCCTTGCTCTGTTGGCCCAATAGGAAGCTGCTTTTTGTCTCTACTCGAGCCAATCAGGAAGGAGAAGGCGGGAGTTATTGAAACAATGAAGTGACAGAGCAGGAAAAGATCGGATTAATTCCTGCTAGGCCGATTTCTAAAGGGATTAATGGCAGCAATCAAGGATGTCCGGGTTTCTGTCACGTATACAGATTTTAGATATGCCTTGAGGTGTCAGAGGTGGAAGTAAAGGATGGGTGGTAATGAGCCATATTTACAGGCTCTGCAGGGCGCCTTCCTGAGGTGTCCTGGTTTTTCCTTTGGGTGAGATATGACAATGTTTGCCTTGGGGCGAATCACCTTTAGGTCAACACTCCGAATTCGGCGACTCAAGTCCTATATTGTCCATGCAATCTGAATTTGATTGGGTTAAGCGGTGGCGGATTATCCTTTTGTTTTTGGGAAGGGAAGCCTGGGTCATAGGAACTGGGGTTCAGGTTGAGTTCAAAATATTTCCTATTTGGTTTCATGACTTGGCAATTATATGAAATAAAATGAAAAATAAAATAAAGTTGGAATATAAACCCTGCTGGGAAAAATACATATTTTCCGGGGATCCCAAAGAGTACAAATACATATAGGCAGATAGATAGATTTCATGGAAATAAGGGAGAATCCATAAAAGTGAGTTATATTGCATAAGGGGGAATCATGAATGATATAAACAATTGAAAATATTTGGTAAGAACGAAGTTCATAACATCTGTGGAACCCAATATGGAAATTCATAAAAGTGGAGTTTTAGCAGCATGATTTTACAATTCATGAAGTTGTTATCTCTTGCCTCAGAGTGCAGGGATAATCCACAGTAAACTCCAGTAAAAAGTCTCAATCACCTTCTACTATAAATATATGGAATATAGAACATAAAGTCTTGATTTTTGAACTATCTTTTACAAAGTCCTGGGGGGGGGGGGGTCACCTCGATCACAAGGTGACTATGTTAGTGTAATGAGTTACTTGCTCAAACTCAGTACTCTAGCAATATGAATGAAGTTTGTCTGCAAATAAAGACTTGTTCCCAAATCTAGAACCACATTCTTGAAATGTGGAACATATATTCATAAAAAGCTTCAACATATTTCTGTAAAACTCAGGAACATCTTTAAACCATCCCTGACGGATCATAGTGGAGGAAGTAAAAGCTGGGAGGAGAAAGAAGAGGAAACAACACATTTTAATGGGCTTAATTTTGTGCTGGCATTTGAACAAGAATTTTCTTTGGCTTGCCCACTCCTGCAGGTCTCCACTTCCTGAAAACAAACATGGGGGAGGATTCCCAACCCATAGGAAGGACACAAATGGGGGGCATTCTCATATACAATGGCATTGTAAAATTGCGTCCTTACAAATAATGTCAAAGTCAAGGTTTGTTTTGGAATGTTTTTTTTTTCCAAATGGTTGAATACATGGATATCGTGGACCAACTGTATTTTGATGAAAATGGAATCTCATTTTGTAATAAGGCTGGCTATCAAACAGACACACTTTCAACCTAGAAATATTTTGGGCTGCTCAGAATGGCAATGTCAAAGAGGACAGGTGGAGTGACCTGAAAAGGTACTGAAAAAACATAGGCTGTTTACTTCTGCTCTAGCTTCACTTTGCAGACTGTTTCCATGCTTCCTGGCTTTTGGTGCCCAATGTAACTCACAAATACAGGAGAGAGAGAGATTGTCGTATGTTTAAGTTTTCCTGAAACATGTTTTTAAAAGAAAAAAAAATTCTCTCAGGCTAGGAAGAGTTGCAGGCATAAAACCCTTGTTAGTAGTAATTAGATACCATGAGACTCCAAAGGAGAGCTGCTAAAAAAAACCACAGAAGAGTTATGAATTACCAGAGGACTCTGTTAGGTATTTAATGCCAGACTAACACAATTCACTATCTACTTGATAAAGAAAACAGAATCTGATAAACAAACAGAGATGCTGCAGTGATTTCCATAAACAGTGGGAGCGTTCTATAAATCCCAAATTCCAGAATTCTTGAGAAGACCCTCAGCTGCAGTTACATATTTCAAAAGACACTCTTCGTCTTGCCTCCATCTTGCCGCCCTGAGTCCCTTCGAGTGAGAAGGGCGGGATATAAATATTGGAAATAAATTTACCATTCTGTAATGTATATCAGACATCTGATAAGAGAGACTTGCTATTACCAGCCAGTCATCATATCAAAACCCTCAAAAACTGGATGTTTAAGACACAGCTCCTACCTCCAGGTATATATTATCATTATCTTCTGTGGTGTGAGTTCTGTTAATTTATTTATTTACAGTATCTATATTCCACCCTTCTCACCCTGAAGGGGACTCAGGGCGGATTACAATGTACATATACATGGCAAACATTCAATGCCATTATCAGACATATCACATATACAGACAGACATAGAGGCTATTTAACATTTTTCCAGCTTCCGGCTTCATGAGGGTATGCTTGATTCCGGCTACAGGGAGAGCTACTACTTCATCATCCACTGTGACACCGAGTCCTTTCAATGGTAATACTTCCTCGCACACTGTCGGCAGTTTTATGGTGTCATAAATTAAGTTAATTTGGCCTCCCCGCATTAACTGGTACCTAGAATTTCCAGCTTGTTTTCAAGCTGCTCAGGTCGACAGCAAGCTAGACTATTAACGGTTGGGAGCTTTAAACCCTGACCCTGCCTTCGAACCAATGACCTCACGGTCAGTGGTGATTTATTGCTGCTGGCTACTAACCAGCTGTGCCACAGCCAGGCCCAACACGGCTGTCTATTCTTCTCCATGGTTCTAATTTTCCATGCTTTATAGTCCTTTCTATCCATGCTGAGACTTAACATTCCGTGAAAACTCAAATATCATATTCAAATAAAGCATGCATACATAAGTGGCGTATCCAAGTAATCATGTACAGTATGTGTGCATATTGGTGTACTGCAAAATGGGTGTACTCAAGAAAGGGCTTTTTATATACAAGAACAGCGTGTCTTGAGCAAGAGCTTTTTATATACAAGAACAACGGAAAATGGCCATCCCACAAAACCTACTTTTAGGGCCAGGCAGCTGCATCTTTCAACAAACAGCCTACTGGCTGTTTGGAATTGTGTGAGTTGAAGTCCAAAACACCTGGAGTGCCGAAGTTTAACCATGCTTGAGCTAGAGAAATATGGGCAACTGCAAACATGCCAGGGCTATTTTTCCTTCTGCAAGGAGGACCATAGGAACATATTTTAGCATGCCTGTAATGACATGATGTCAGTAGCCAATTTCCTTCCTTCGTTAAACAGTTGGGTGTTTAGCAAAAAGGCATCCAGCCGCTTGTCACATCAGGCTTCAGTGCTAGAACAGGGCTGGCCTGGCCTTCAAGGCATGTTTAAAGTGCTGGCATCATGTGACGTAGCTTCGCCAGTGGAGCTCTGCTGTCGCAGCAACATCTTCCAAGGCAGAAACTGAGCCTATCTTTCAAGGCAGCAAGCAAGGGAGACTTGCATTACTTGTTTCAATCATGCTTTAATTTCCCAGAATAGTATATACAAAATTTATGTAATAAGTAAATTCACAATATGGGAATAATGTATGAACAAATTATGTTTTAAATTAATCACAACTGAGAATTAAAAATGCAAAAGAATTTTAAAACACTGACTACTAGAATTTCTGGCAATCAAATTAGATTTGAAGATTTTATTTCTTACATATTTTAACTTCCTTTTTTCTGTTCTGTGACCCTTTTCTCAGGATTCTAAGTTCAATTGGAATTTTTAAGCAACCCAATCTTGGAGTAATATGTCTGAGTTGTTCTGAATAAGAAAATCTGAAATTCACTTATGCTCCAAGTACTGTAATTTAACTGAATTGCTTTCTCAGCTTGGTTTAGGTCCTAACCTAAGCAAATGGAAAACCAGGTGATTTATTTATTTATCGAACAGAGATAATAGCCTTCCCACAAGTAGAATTGAACTGTGTGTCCCTTGCCACTCCACAAATCTAATGTAATGGGTCTTTTTCTACACAAATTTCTACACAGAAGAGGCATAAAAAGCAGTAACAAAAATATGAATTTTGAAACCTGGTAGAGTGTTATTGACATTTTCTTCATCTTCTCTCTTATACACAAAACAGAGGCAAGCTTCCTATACTGCATTACCGCTGGGTAAATACTGACTCCCGAGAGTAATATAACCAGAGGCTCCATTGTATCATGCTTTCTATCACTGTTCGCTCCATCCATAACCTTGTCAATCCCAATAGTTTTGCACAGCTTTTTTTCTATTTCAAAGATGCTAGGAAGGAGAACAAATCAACTAAAGGCAGATAAATGTAAAATTCCTTACAGTGCTCAGAGCAGAAAGCTGAATAAACACAATAAATAAACAATGAAGTATTATTTTTTCAATTTTTCTCCGGGCAGAAGGGAGACAATACCTGCCATCCTAAATAGATTTACCGCAAAGTAAACCCCATTGAACAAAGTTAATGTCAAGTAAACATCATAGGAATGAACTGAAGAATCTTGTGATAAGGAGCCAAAATTTGAACCAATATCTTAGTCTATCTGGGGAGTGGGGTGAGCTCCTGCTGTTAGCCCCAGCTTCTGCCAACCTAGCAGTTTGAAAACATGCAAATACAGTAGAGTCTCACTTATCCAAGCTAAACGGGCCAGCAGAAGTTTGGATAAGCGAATATCTTGGATAATAAGGAGAGATTAAGGAAAAGCCCCAAGCTGTGTGCCTAATGTAATCTTGCTACTAGAGACGGGTCAGATCTCTGTCGAGTCTCGGATCTGGATATATAAACTAAACTTTTGGTTAAAACTGATGTTTATCCCTAAAGGCTTGGCCCCATTGACCCTTACTGATCGATTTCATTCAAGATGGAAAAGACTAGTTGACAAGAAAATCCTAAACCTGGGATTCTCACCAAACACCATCTTAACTATGGGCTACACAAAAGCTAAAGAAAATATACGACAGCGTATCTGGGACACTGAGCTGCAGGGCTACCTAGGCGCAGCTTCTGTTCTTCCAGTCTTTAGGGACAGTGGGAGAGCGCTTCTTCCCGCAGAGTACTTAGATAACCTTATTATCCCAAAACATAGGAAGGCCTTCTCTTTGGCTAAGTTCGATGTACTCCCTTCAGCTGTACTTGAGGGTAGATATAACAAAGTACCATACAATGAACGCGTATGTCCCTGTGAGGCTGAGGCAGTGGAAACTGTGGAGCATGTCTTGTTGTACTGCTCTTTTTACCGAGACCTTCGTAGACATTTTATAAATCCAGTTTTAGAAAGTTTACCAGGGAGATCTGTAAGGTTTTATGTTGATTATCTTTTGGCAGACCAAGACCCCAAAATTACTGCCAAAGTTGCTAGCTTTTGTGCAGCAGCTATAGCTTGTCGGTGCAAGATGTTGCCAAGGTTTTAGTAGGTTTTAATATTTACTTCAGCATTTACCTTTGCCATTTTAGCATATAAATGTTTTATATCATTTTAACTACCACATTCAATACTGTGTTTTAACCTTGTTCTTCACTGTGTTTCTTAATATCTAATTGCATATGTTTCTATGCTATTCTGATGCGTGTACATTTTATGTTGCTGGTCATCGACCGTAATAAATAAATATATATCATGTTGTACAACAAATTTGACAGAAAAAGTAGTTCGATACGCAGTAACGTTATGTTGTAATTACTGTATTTACGAATTTAGCACCAAAATATCATGATATATTGAAAACATTGACTACAAAAATGGCTTGGATAAACCAGAAGCTTGGATAAGCGAGGCTTGGATAAGTGAGACTCTACTGTATGCGTAAATCAATAGGTAACGATGCTCCATACAGTCGTGCCGGCCACATAACCTTGGAGAGGTTTACGGACAACGCCAGCTCTTCAACTTAGAAATGGAGATGATCATCAACCCACAGAGTTGGACACAATTAGACTTAATGTCTAGGAAAAACCTTTACCTTTACTATCTTAGCCTATAGATTCCAAGGCTGCTCCATTTAACAGTAGTTGCCCTTTGTCATCTGGCAATATGTTTTTGGGCCATCCTGATCCCTGATACAAGTATATTACCAGGAATTACAGTACTGAATTCATTAATACAAGTATATTCGCCCCATGGCAAATCTGGACATGAGACTGAGCAAAAGTTATCTTCAGGACACAAAATAAATGTGTCATTCCTCAACATGAATGCTGCCCGCAATGAAATCTCCCATCAGTCACCAAATTTCTAGCACGGCAATAGCTGAAAACTTCAACTGAGCATTGAGAAATACAAGGCAGGCGTCCAAAGGAAAGCAGCAGGCCAAACCGCTTTTGAGCAAAAGAGAACATGGCAAAAGTAAGTCTGTGAACTATTCTTATCTCAGTTTTTTCAATGTTAGAAATTTGGGGACTGCACAAAGTCTTATTTGGGGAAAAGAATTCCTATTTTGAGATCCAGTGCCCTCATTTGCCCATCCCCGAAGTTATAGTCCTGAACGTGTGTGAGATCTGCTTCTGCTAATCCTTCTCACTGAACCAAAGGAACTCTGGGTGCATCCAGACTAGAGAATTAATGCAGAATTAATGCAACTCCCACCATTCCTGGCCTCAGGCCCCTCTTTTTCCCCCTCAGCCGCTTAAGCGGCTGAGGGGGAAAAGGAAAGGGCCTGAGGCCAGGAATGGTGGGAGTTGAAGTCCAAAACACCTGGAGGGCCCAAGTTTGCCCATGCCTGGTGTAGATTCATCCCTTGTCTCCATTCAGTCGCCAAAGTGTCATGGGAGGAGAAAACTGGGGACACAGCAATTGCCCTTCCTTGTGTCAAAGCAGTCACAGCGCTTCTCAAACACATCCATCTCTGTTCTACGGCCCATTTGCTTGAAGCACCCTTACATCTGCTCAGACACGAATAGCTTCATCCTAGTCTGAAGACCCTTTAGAGAGGAGCAGTTGCCATGACAACAGCACCTGCCTGGTACCCAGCATCTGGTATCCTGATACAACCTGGCCCTATTGTGCGAGAGCAACCGGCTAAAAATAGACCGGGTTCCTCCCATCACCGTCAGGCCACCTTCCACGGCTCTGACACAGAAGCCGCTTTGTTTTGGCTGAATGCACAGAACAGGGGCAACAATGGGCCAAGATGGAGAGGGATGGAGACAGGGCTGAGCATCTCTTCAGTTATACCTGGGACAGGTAAACCTCACTGACCATCCTGGATCAATGCGTTCCATGGGATGCCATTGTGTGATTTTTGCTAATGTGGCACTTTTCCTATTGTCCATATTCCCTAATCCTAGCACAGGTAACTGAAATCCCAACAAAATATTCCCCCAGGCAGTAAGCAGCCAGATCTTGAAACTGCAAGGCTATTCAGTGCTAATCAAGGTGGCCAGTTGCAACATTCACACCTGCCTCAAACGAACAAGAGTTCTTTCTCCCATCCTGAACATTATTCCACAGATATATAAACCCCACTTGCCTAGTTTCCAACAGACTTCACAACCTCTGAGGATGCCTGCCATAGATGTAGGCGAAATGTCAGGAGAGAATGCTTATGGAACATGGCCAGACAGCCTGGAAAACTCATAGGTAAAGGTAAAGGTTTCACCTGACGTTAAGTACAGTCGTGTCCAACTCGGGGGGTTGGTGCTCATCTCCATTTCTAAGCCGAAGAGCCGGCGTTGTCCGTAGACACCTCCAAGGTCATGTGGCCGGCATGACTGCATGGAACGCTGTTACCTTCCCGCCAGAGGAACGCTGTTACCTTCCCGCCACCTATTGATCTACTCACATTTGCATGTTTTCAAACTGCTAGGTTGACAGAAGCTGGAGCTTAACAACGGGAGCTCACTCCGCTCCCGGGATTTGAACCTGGGACCTTTTGGTCCGCAAGTTCAGCAGCTCAGCGCTTTAACACACTGAGCCACTGGAGGCTCCGTAGGAAAACTAATAAAACTTTATTTATATCCCACCACCATCTCCCCGAAGGGACTCAGGGCAGCTCACAAAAGCACTCCAAAGTGCCGCATACATAAAATACACACTACATCATCATATAAAATGATGACAACATAAATTTACCCAACAATTGCATTTAAAAACGTCACAAGCCCTGGCCAAGTGTAGTAGTATAGTACTATGAATCTTCATCTTGAAGCAAGTTTTTACACCATGAGTAACTGAATGGGGTTAAAATTAACGGTTCTGTGGGTGAGTGCTCGGTTGAAAGACTAGAGTCGACCATGCACTCTCTACCATAGATGTACCAGGATCTTAGGTGGCAGATCATGTTGGAAAAGAGTGCTGTGTGCATCCCCTAAGTAGGGGGATACAGAGGTCAGTATGCTTTTTCCAAATGGTTATATGACCGCACAATATCTGAGACCTTTTGGGTGAGCTCTATTTTTCCAAGTGTATGCAAATTTCAAAATAGACTAGCATCACTAGGTGGCAGCACTTCCCAGAAATTCCTCTTAATTTAAGCATGAAGTGTTTTGACAAGAAACAGAGCCAAGCATTTGCTTCCATCCAGTCCCTTCAGATCAGTCAAGTTGTTCCCCATCTTTCTGGGTCATCATTTTAACACTTGCTTCAGCTTAGCCCTTGCCCTAAAAGAACTGGCACTTTCTTATGCCTTTACCTGGTACAGGTTGCGCATCCTTTTTCCAAAATGATGTGACCAGAAGGGTTTTGGATTTCAGATTTTTTTGGACTTGGTGCCAAAGGTTTACGACACCAAAAAAAACCCCAGCAGCGTGCCGAAGAATGAGGAAGTACTCCATCAAGGATTCGGTGTCACAAGTGGACAGTGAAGTGGCAGCTCCCCCTGTGGACGGAATCAAGCATACCCTCATGAAGCCGGAAGCTGGAATGTTAAACTGTTTCTGTGTCTGTCTATATATGTCGTATGTCTAATGGCATTGGAAGCTTGCCATGTATAGGTGCATTGTGATCTGCCCTGAGTCCTCTTCGGGATGAGAAGGGGGGAATATAAATACTGTAAATAAATAACTAAATAAAGATGTCGCTGTCTCAGCTACCTCTGTGGACTATTTTTGATTTTGGAGTACTGTGGTTGGTGGAATTCCAGAGAAGGATGCTCAACCTGTAAATGACAGAAACAACAGAGAGACACAAAAAGGGTGAAATATCAAAGGTTTTCTGGACTTCTTGAAGACTTCCATGAATGAGGCAGAGCTAACACATAGGGGGAAAAAAGCCTTGTCTGGAAGAACCTTAGCCAAGGAGGACAGTGTCTGCATTCAACCCATGATAAAATATGTTAAGGGTCATTGTATTTTTAACTCCCTCCATCTGTTTTGAAGGAAATGATACAGGAATAGTTTAAAACCTATCTTAATTATTCTTTATCCTTGTCAAGTAGGTTGGTATAATTATTCACAAGGAGCAAAGAGAGATATTTGCTTTGCTAGGAAATTGATTACTGACTTTGTAGTTTTGGTGGGACACCAGCCCTCTTTGGCACAAAGACTAAAGACTTTTTAAGACTACAGTTCCCAGGATTCCATAGCAATGAGCCATGGCAATTAAAGCTATACAAACTGCAATAATTCTACAGTGTAGATGCTCCCGTAGTTAATTCTACCAATTGGACTCAGGTTTTTTTTTATCATGTCAGAGGAAAATTGGAGTCACTTTGGAGTGAGAGAATTGGCCATCTGCAAGGACAGTGCCCGGATGTGTTACCATCCTGTGGGAGGCTTTCTCTCATGCCCCCCCCCATGGGAAGCTGGAGCTGACAGAGGGGAGCTCACCCCATCTCGCAGATTTGAACCGCCAACTTTCAGGTCTTCAGCTCAGCAGCTCAGCTGGCACAAGGGTCATATAAATATTGCCCTCATCTGTTCCATATAGAGTATAATTCTGCATATATGTGTGTGTATATCTAATAATCCTATTCAATCCAGTTATTTATTTATTTACAGCATTTATATTCCGCCCTTCTCACCCCGAAGGGGACTCAGGGCGGATCACATTACACATATAGGCAAACATTCAATGCCTTTGAACATAGAACAAAGACAAGACAAACACAGGCTCCGAGCGGGCCTCGAACTCATGACCGCCTGGTCAGAGTGATTCATTGCAGCTGGTTGCAGCTGGCTTGCTCTCCAGCCTGCGCCACAGCCCACAGGCTGAATCTACACTGGCATATAATCCAGATTCGGAATCCAGAGTATCTGCTTTGAACTGGATGATATGAGTTTACACTGCCATATAATCCAGTTCAAGTGAGCCGCCCCGAGTCCCTTCAGGGAGATGGAGGTGGGATACAAAAAGAAAGTTATTATTATTATTATTATTATTATTATTATTATTATTATATAAAGCAGACAATCTGGATTCAGAAACAGGATTATATGGCACTGTTGACGGGGCCTTAGACGTTCTCCTAAATTATTGTGTACTATTACCATCCATGAGATGAAAAAAAAAAGAATTTGGAGATATTACTTATTCTTCTATTTTTACCTTAACGTTTGTATTTCTAAACATTTGTTGCCTGCTATATTTATATCTCCTTCCACTGTGTTTATACACTATTTAGTTATTTAAAGCATTAATCTGTCTGGCGCCTTTCAGTTTGCCAAATCTCCCAGGGTGGCTCATGATGAAGGAAAACAGTCTCAGTGCGACCATATGTAAAACTGACACAGCAGAATTGGTAAAATATAGAGCAATAGAATCAATGAAATCAGTGCCCATCAGCTTAAATAACAGCTTAGGTGAACTATCCAAAGTATCATTACTCATGTCTGTCAAAAATGAGCACTACATACCAAAATACAACCTGATAAATTTTATTTAGGAGATAAAATAGTGGATGTTTTATGACATACTTTCCAACAGTTCACATATGAAAACTGGGACACATGCAGCTAAGCAACATCCGAGTGTGCTCAAGGTGGCAAAAGCTGGTAATGAGGATGAATAGACAAGCTAGGAGAGGCTGCAGCATTTGATCATCATTTTTACTTTCCTACCCTTGCTTTAGATATATAGATAGATATTTATACACAGAGAGAGAGAGAGAGGGACACACACACACACACACTATCTTTGCTGTTTTCAGACATGCTGGGCTTTTGTTGCAATAATAGCCAGGCTCAGATGGGATTAAACAAAAAGTCCTTCCTGCCAATTTTGGGGCCTCATTTGCACTATTTTGTGGGAGTAGAAAAAGAAGGCCAGGGTGGGGGAGAACAAGGTATTGTGAAACAGATTGAGAACGTATTTATTGGAGATTGTTATCCTAAATCAGCAGTCTTAACCAGGATTTGTTTGTATACCTTGGAGTGGCTTGTTTTCATACAGGCAGCACTCAGTTTCAGCTATATCCCAACCACCAGATATATATTGGACTACAACAGTCATTATCCTCCCTAGTCAGTTTAGCCAGTGGATGCTAGGAGAGATAGCCCAACACATCAGGGGAAAGCTATAACTTATTGGAGGTCTTTGAGGAGCCTAGGAGCAAGGAAAGGATGGGATTTTCTGCGCCTTCAGAAGATTTTCTTCTGCATGAGTTGTTTAACTTGCCTGCAGGACTAAGACACTTCTTAGGGGCCGGGCTGTGGCGCAGGCTGGTGAGCAGCTTCTGCAATAAATCACTCTGACCATGAGGTCATGAGTTCGAGGCCAGCCCGTGGCGGGGTGAGCACCCGTCTATTAAAAATAAAATATAGCCCCTGTTCGTTGCTGACCTAGCAACCCGAAAGATAGTTGCATCTATCAAGTAGGAAATAAAGTACCACTTATTAAAAGTGGGAGGCAAGTTTAACTAATTTACAACGTTGGAATGAGGAAGTGAGGAAGTGCCATCAGAGTGGATGATGAAGCAGCTGCTCCCCCCTGTGGCCAGAATCGAACATCCCCTCAGGAGAAGGTTAAATTGCCTCTGCGTCTGTCTGTCTGTCTGTCTGTCTCTGTCTCGGTTCGATGTGTTTATGGGCATTGAATGTTTGCCCTGTATGTGTATAATATGATCCACCCTGAGTCCCCTGCGGGGTGAGAAGGGCAGAATATAAATACTGTAAATAAATAAAAAATATTAAGCTCTGTGTTAGATAGATCATCATCATCACGACCATCATCATCATCACCATAGTTAATTATTACCATATTTACCCTGCATTTTCCCTAAAACCAGGAGCCTTATAAATTAAATACAATACAGTTACAAGTCCCAGCTTCTGCCAACCTAGCAGTTCGAAAACATGCAAATGTGAGTAGATCAATAGGTATCACTCTGGCGGGAAGATAACGGTGCTCCATGCAGTCATGCCGGCCACATGACTTTGGAGGTGTCTATGGACAATGCTGGCTGTTTGGCTTAAAAATGGAGATGAGCACCAACTCCCAGAGCCGGACACGACTAGACTTAATGTCAGGGGAAAACCTTTACCTTTACCTTTACAGTTACAAGGCAAAGGTTAACACTGAATCAAATTATTAATGACACTACATTTTATAAAAAATGTTGTCGCCCCTCCACATTTGTAGATTTGACTTTTACGGATGAGATTACACTGTGTAACACGATTTTTGTTCCTGGGTTATAAATGTCATTTCCTAATTGCTTCCATCATGAAAATATAGAAAATGTTTATTAAAAAACTTAGATTTTTAAGGACATCCTGCAGCACATTTTGCTATAGTTTTTCAATGAATATCTCAGAGAGTCTCAACCAATTCAACACAGTTTATGGCAGCCACAAAAACAAAGTTTCTGGAGTATAACAACTACTTTCAAAGTAAGTACCATACAATTAAACAGGAAAGAACCATTTCAAACCAGGAACATATTTCTTTTAAATTTTGTTACATAGTGTTATTCACAGATTTGACTTAAAATGTTCCCTCTAGGTCTTTATGTATGGTAAACTTTATCCAGTCATGCAAGAGACTTCTAGAGAGAATGCCTTCTGTGGTCAGCTTCCAGCAAAAGTTCACCCTAGAATCATGCCAGTGATACCTCACCAAACTATAGTTCCCATGATTCCATAACATGACACCATGGCAACTAAAGCGGTGTCAAACTGCATTCATTCTACAGTGTAGAGCACCTGAACAGTGTCTT
This sequence comes from Anolis carolinensis, assembly GCF_035594765.1. NCBI lineage: Eukaryota > Metazoa > Chordata > Lepidosauria > Squamata > Anolidae > Anolis > Anolis carolinensis. Next base: position 157,083,159 of record NC_085842.1, on the reverse strand, counting down.
TCCTCTGATAATTTCTGGGAAAGTCCTGCTATAACCAGTCCCTGTGACACTATTCAATTTTATCTCTTCCATTTCCCTACCTCCAGCGCTGTATGACCCGTCTTCGAGAGGTCAGGAAGGCAGGCAGGAAAGTTCAAGGCAGCCAGGACATGTTTCCCTCTGAGAAGGTTCCTACTCTAGTTAATATACAATGAAGAAATTGCAACATACACAACATTCCAAAGAAGCCAAAGCTAAGCTGGAAACCTGCCCGGATTAAAGGCTGCCTGGAAGTTGCAACAGCTTGATAAATCTTCCCCCTAATTCCATGATGTGTGCCAAGGACAGACGTAGTTTCTCCGTTGTGGTTCTTCTTAATTTTATTTCACTTAAAGCATTTAGCTGTGTACTTGAGGTGACACAGCTCTCAGAGTGGCTTACATTAAGTCAATAATGGTAACATATCACTAAAGTACTAAACAGTTAATGGGCAGACTAGTACAATGTTTATTTGTCCTTATTCTCCAACTCACAGGACAGTTTCTTTCAAGGGCTTGTATGCCTTAGAAGTTGTTTGCTATTTAAGCTACTTGCAGTGAATGAATTAAAGTATAATTAAATATATTGTTGAAGGCTTTCATGGCCAGAATCACTGGGTTGCTGTGAGTTTTCTGGGCTGTATGACCAATTGGCCATGTTCTAGAAGTATTCTCTCCTGACGTGTTGTCGAAGGCTTTCATGGCCGGAATCACAAGGTTGTTGTGTGTTTTCCAGGTTGTATGGCCAGAATCCAGAAGCATTCTCTCCTGATGTTTCGCCCACATCTATGGCAGGCATTCTCAAAGGTATGCTTGCCATAGATGTGAGCAAAACGTAAGGAGAGAATGCTTCTGGAACATGGCCATACAGCTCGGAAAACACACAACAACCCTATTCTCTCCTGATGTTTCGCCCACATCTATGGCTGGCATCCTCAGAGGTTTTGAGGTCTGTTGGAAACGAGGCAAGTGGGGTATAATTAAATACAGTAATAATTAAATACACTTAATTAAAACATTGAGCCCCGGTGGCGAAGTGTGTTAAAGCACTGAGCTGCTGAACTTGCAGACTGAAAGGTCGCAGGTTCAAATCCCGGGAGCGGAGTGAGCGCCTGCTGTTGCTCCAGCTTCTGCCAACCTAGCAGTTTGAAAACATGCCAATGTGAGTAGATCAATTGGTAGCGCTCCAGCAGGAAGGTAACGGTGCTCCATGCAGTCATGCCGGCCACATGACCTTGGAGGTGTCTACAGACAACGCCGGCTCTTCGGTTTAGAAATGGAGATGAGCACCAACCCCCAGAGTCAGACATGACTGGACTTAACATCAGAGGAAACCTTTACCTTTTTAAATTAAAACATAGCTATAGTTCCTAAACACTGGAAGGTTCCAAGGGTGAATCTACACTGTATAATGAATGTAGTGTGTCACCACTTTAACTGCCATGGTTCAGTGCTATGGGATCATGGGTGTTACAGTTTTAGAAGATGTTTAGCCTTCTCTGCCAAAGAATGCAAGTACCCTACCAAACTACATCTCCCAGGATTTCACAGCAGTGAACCATGGCAGTTAAAATGGTGTTCAACTCCATTAATTCAATTGTGTAAATGTACTCCAAGTTCTGTCTGATCTTGAAATCTATGTAGGGTCGGCTTCGATTTTGAACAGGATCTCATAAAACCGTTTTTATTGTATTTGTGTGTGTGTGTGTGTGTGTGTGTGTGTGTCAGGAGCGACTTGAGAACCTGCAAGTCCCTTCTGGTGTGGGAGAATTGGCCGTCTGCAAGGACGTTGCCCAGGCGATGCCCGGATGTTTTACCACCCTGTGGAAGGCTTCTCTCGTGTCCCCACATGGGAAGCTGGAGCTGACAGTTGGGAGCTCACCCCACTCCCTGGATTTGAATTACCGACCTTTTGGTTAGCAGTCCTTCCAGCACAAGGGTTTAACCCATTGTGCCACTGGGGCTCCATTTTTATTGTATGGAAATGTATTATGTAATATTATATTACTTGTTAATCAAACATATACAGTGTATTGTATACCATATGTTTTATCTTCAAGTCTCCCCTTACTTAGCATATAGACCCCTTACTTAGTGTATATATTCCAAGCTTCCTATGTTTAAAACAGTAGTTGTGGGTTGTTCTTCCTCATTAATGACTTTTGCCCTCTTGTTACCTGGCCGCACCCTTTTGACCACACATTCCACACAACGTTTTATTGAAGGGCGCATACCTTACACAAACAACTCATCATCATATGCTCGCCGGTTCATATGTTTGCATCAGCTTTCCATGACATGCAGATTCCTCATGAGCATGAATGCCTCTGATATTTTTCAAGCGCTTTTCATCCCAATCCTATTCCCCAAATAGATTAACAACATCACAGAGTTTGTAAATGATGGGAAGGCTGTGAATTAACACCTAGAATGGCAAACAGACAGTCTCACACTTCCGTGAACAGGGCTGCAGGGTGCCTGCGAAGATTTGTCTATTCCAAGTTACTTTCAATTAATAATGAGCTATTTTGGGAGCTGTACTTTCCCCAGTAGGTTGGAGGGAAGATCCTCTGGGAAATTCCTGGTGCTTTCTCTAGCTAGGATTCCCGCTGACAGTGAACTTCTGGAGCAAAGTTCCTGGAACTAGAAACAGAGGTTTTTCCATGGTGTGCACCTTGGGTCTCATTCCCTCCCTACAGATATCCTTCTAGTACTAAAATTTTCAATAAACCTAGAAGTGTCTGCTTCATCAAAGTTTTTGAGAGCTAAAACAACAGCCAGAACATGCCAGTGTGTTCTCTTAGGTTGCTGGTACCTCTTTCTCTTGCTTCTCATTTGTTTTATACACTGGGTCTTGATATCCACTGTGGTTTGGTTCCAGGACACTCCCCCCCCCCCCCCCCAGTCCCATTACAAATACTGGTGTAGTAAACTGCCATCGCTTATATACAATGTCAAAACTAAGGTTTTCTTTTTAGATTTTTGGGGAAATATTTTCAAGCTGTGGATGGCTGAATCTGTGACTACTGAATCTAGCTTCTTTAATAAACTGCAGATAAGCCATTTTCACATCCACTCTATTCACTTGAGGAACCTGTAGATCAGCATTTCTCAACCTGAGGGTCAGGACCCCTGGGGGGTCGCGAGGGGGTGTCAGAGGGGTCACCAAAGACCATCAGAAAACACTACCATTTCCAAATGTCAAGGTCTATTTTCCGCAAACTCCACCAGTTTTCACATTTGGGCATATTGACTATTCATGCTAAGTTCGGTCCAGATCCATCACTGTTTAGGTCCACAGTGCTCTCTGGATGTAGGTGAACTATAACTCCAACACTCAAGGTCAATGCCCACCAAACCCTTCCAGTATTTTCTGTTGGTCATGGGAGTTCTGTGTGCCAAGTATGATTCAATTCCATCGTTGGTGGAGTTCAGAATGCTCTTTGATTGTAGGTGAACTATAAATCCCAGCAACTGCAACTTCCAAATGACAAAATCAAGCCCGCCCCCCAACCCCACCAGTATTAAAATTTGGGCATGTGGGGTATTTGTGCTAAGTTTGGTCCAGTGAATGAAAATACATCCTGCATATCAGATATTTACATCATGATTCATAACCGTAGCAAAATTACAGTAATGAAGTAGCAACAAAAATAATGTTATGGTTGGGGTTCCCACAACATCAGGAACTGTATTAAGGGGTCGTGGCATTAGATGTATAAACACCAATCATCATAGGCTATCACTTGTGGCTGAGTATGACTGTCGTCCAAGGGTAGTATCTTGGAGGTGGCTCTATTGGTGACTTCAGAGACCTATTCTGGATCCGTATGGTCTTTCACAATGGGGACATTGGTTTCCAGATGGAAGGCAGTCCCGACCAGGGTTGGCTTGATGTGCCTTCCTCTTGACACATTTCTCTCTTTTGCCCTCCATTCATGCCTCTTCAAAATCCACAGCACTGTTGGTAACAGCTGACTGCTAGTTCAACATTTGAGGGCCAGGGCTTCCCAGTTCTCAGTGTCTATGCCACAGTTTTTGAGGCTGGCTTTGAGCCCATCTTTAAAACTCTTTTCCTGCCCACCAACATTACGTTTCCCAATCTTGAGCTGAGAGTAGAGAAACTACTTTGGAAGATGGTGATCAGGCATTCAGACAATGTGGCCAGTCCAGTGAAGTTGATGGCAGAGGATCATCACTTCAGTGCTGGTAGTCTTTGCTTCTTCCAGAATGCTGACATTTGTCTTCCCAAGAGATTTGCAGGATTTTTTGGAGGCAACACTGATGGAATCATTCCAGAAGTTGAGAGTCATGCTTGTAGATGGTTCATGTTTAGCAGGCATACAACAGGGTTGGGAGGGCAATTTATATATATAAATGAGTGATGGCATCATGGCGACCAACCAAACAACAAAACTACAGCCCCCCCAACCTTGAAATTTGACAACACAACCCATCATCCACGCCTCTAGGTTGATACAACAAAAAGAAAAGAAAAGTCCTAATTAGAGGGAAAGGAATAATTATTTTTATCCAATTGCTGCCAGTTAGAGGACTAATCTCTGCCCACTTGGTCTCCTAGCAACCCACTCAGCCCAGGGGACAGGCCGAGTTAGGCCTCACTTAGGCCTCTTCCACAGATTATCTGATTTGCACTGGATTATATGGCAGTGTAGACTCAAGGCCCTTCCACACAGCTATATAACCCATTTATAATGGACTTAATGTCAGGAGAAAACCTTTACCTTTTACCTTAACTACCACCAATTCCTCAATACTTTATTTCCCATACCACCATACTTCGCCACAGCAACGCGTGGCCGGGCACAGCTAGTAGCTTTATAAGCAAGCCTCTTGGTATTCCTATCAATGTCCCAATCCTCAAATATTCTCTGCTTCATTTGAAAAAAAATACTGCACTCGTAATAATAATAATAATAATCATCATCATCATCATCATCACCTTTATTTTTATATCCCGCCCCATCTCCCCGAAGGGACTTGGGGCGGCTCACAACAGGGACAAGCCCGAAACAACGACACAACATATTTGACAAAACTTAAAACATTTCAACGATAACACAAAATAAAATAATGGACAATACATTAAAATACAAGCAGATAAAATCAGAGTAATTAAAAGCAAACCAGCGGGGACAGGTTTCATAAAGTGCTGTATCATAGCAATGAGTGATAAAGTGCCTCGTAGGGCTCAGATGGTGTTGTATTTTGGCATAAATATCAACTTTTGTAGCGGAAATGGTAGCGGTCAACATTTTCTAGCGTTACACCATTAAGTCTTATTGCTGGCAGTGAAGAGGAATTGGTTGGTGCCTGGTTGTAGAGCACTTTGGTTATCTCAATGTTAGGTGAGTGGTCAAGCTTACTTGATGGTTGACTCGGTGGATGCAGAATCCATCGATATGGAGGGTTGACTGTGTACTGTTACATATACTCCATCATCATCATTGTTTACATCATCCTCCTTCTTTCAAAGACGCCTATAAAAATAATGAAGGACCATTTTACTATGCCATTGTACATAATGGGACTTGAGCATCCATGGGTTTTGATATCCATGGGCGTCTTGGAACCAAACCACAGTGGATACCAAGAGCCCATTGTATTGCTCTTGTCTATCCTAGTATTACCTACTCAGCTTGTCTGCAATCCCCAGTTGCCTGGTACTTGATGACCTTAACAAGAGCAGCCAGAGATTAAATTTTTGCACATCTGTCCATAAAACAATGTTTCTAACCAGTGTGTGTTCGTTCCTCCCTTGTATCTTTGACCAGTGGGAGTTACCCCTGAGGAAGTAAGGTCACGAAGATACCCTTAAAATCACTGGCACTTTACCTTTTCACACAGCCGGAAGGCAAATCTGAAATAGAAGCTGTACAAATCACTTGTTTGATCTATAACTTCCAGAATCGGCATGATCGCATGCTGGTTTTAGAGGAATCGTGCAGTTGTATATTTTAAAAGTAACATTTTCTGAAGCTCTTCATCTGAAGCAGGCAACCTCCAATTCCCAATTAAATTGGATATTGCCTACATTACAGGGAGACTGGATTCAGTTGTTACATTACACTGGGGAAACAACACCAACTTTGCTTGTGGCAATAGGAAGAAAAAGGCCACCATGGGGACAGAAGGCAATGGAAGAATAACGAAACGAGCAGATTTCCCATGCTATCTCTTACCACGACTGCACAATTCAGGTGAAAGCGCTACTAGGAGCATTGGGAACCCATTGGATTCTGACTGCAATCTTCCCAATATTCCTTCGGGTGAAGGACACAACACTGTTAAACAATGAAAATGTCACTATGCAAGACAATAGGCAGTGCTGCTGTGGCCTGCCTGCTTCAAGGGCAGTCATTGAAACAAAACAAACACCAAGGGGGTTGCCTGCAAGGTTCAGTGATCAAACAGAAACCATAGGACTTGTGATCATGTGTGGAGGAACCCAAGTCAATATTCACCAAGACTGTTTTTTAAAAGTGGCCTACCAAAGACTGGAATTGGCCAGAAGCTATAACCAACCTTTGGCCAGATAAGGGGATGGTCCTCCTGTCCATATCCAAATCCAACTCAAATATAAGTGTACTTTCCTGAGTATTGGGCTAGGGTTCCGAGAGAGAAATTTGAACTCCCACTCACCTATGGAAACTTTCAACAAGCCACGCTCTCAGAAAAAGGCAATGCAAATCTCCTTTAAACACACCTTACCAAAAAAAAAAAAACCCTACCATAGGGTCTCCATCCACCAAAGACAACTTGAAGATGCATAAGAACAACAACCAAGTGAGATTAAAGTAGACACAAATAGATGCTTTCCTTCTTTTGTTTGAACAGCCCTGTGCCTTTGACTGCTTTATTTTACTCGTACTCATACAGGTTGAGTATGAGTACTCCCAAAATCCTTGGGACCAAATGTGTTTTGGATTTCAGATTTTTTTAATATGTTAGAATATCTATATTTGCATATACATAGATATGTAAATATCCATGTATATGCAAATATAGATAATCCAACATATTAAAAAATCTTAAATCTTTATATCCAAATATATCCTGGAGATGGGATCTGAGTCTGAAATGAAATTCATGGATGATTTATTTACATCTTATACATTTATCCTAAATGTAACTTTAAACAATATTTCTATAGTTTGTTGCATGCAACAAAGTTATTATGCACTGAGCCATCAGAAAACAAAGGTGTCACTACTTCAGACACCCGTGTGGACAATTTTTGATTTTGAATGATTTCAAAACTCTTGATAAAGGATCTTCAAGTAGTATTTTCAACTGCTCCAGCTTTCCCCAGATGTGAACAGATATTGTATAATGGGATTGCTTACAAACTATACAGAAGAACATGGAAAGTTTCTGTTCTAGATGCCTAGAGGAAATCTGGGAGCTGCTACCCAAAAGATCACTTTTTCCAAATTCTGGCATATATTCATACATTTGTCATAGACCAACCTCCTATTACTTATGCAAGATGGCACTTGGAGTTTCCTGCTCAAAAGGCGATGCTTCTACTTCTGCTGCCATCATGTTGTGTACAATAATAGTGCACGAGCATGCACACGCATTCTGGCTTGCATTCTACAATGAGTCTATTATGGAAATTACTGTAAGGTAAATTTCCACCATCACCACTCTACTCCATCACTCCATCACATCAAATTCAGAAACCAGGCTTTTCAGAGATTGGGTGAGCTTGAGGAAGTCACATTTTCTCAGTCTCAGAGGAAGACAAAGGCAAAATCCTCTTTGAACACATTCTCACCTAATTACCTGCACAAAAAATGTGATAGGGTCACCTTAAGGTGGACATGAGCTAGAAAAGACTTGAAAGCCCCAGAGCAACAGCAAATAAAGTTAATTAACCCAAACCATGGTAGCAATCCTGAGAAGTGTGCTTCTGAAACCCTCAACAACTACTGAAGTTATCATATCTATTGTTTATCATTTTGATACAAACTAGCAATTTTTTCTTTGCTAAGCATGTGAGTATTTTTATATTACATATGTTTATCTGCTGTGCATGTATGTATGTTGCACTTATATTAATGCTGATCTTTGTCTTGAAGCAGAACTATAACTAGGGCATCTGGCTGTAATTTGTAATTACTCTGGTATGCCCAACATATTTTCTCTCTATTGTTTATTATCTGCCAACAGCTTCCCCATACTGTTAGAGAAAGATGCTTCTGAAATTCCCCTAACTATTGGGAGTGAAGCTCCACTAGAAGTATAAAATCTACATGGCAACCTTATGTATATATATTTTTTCTACAGAAGAAATTGTATTTCCCTTGTTAGTTCTTGCTGAAGCAAGAACTAACTTTTTACGTTTTAATTCCCAAAACTTCACAGCCAACGAGAAGATTCTAGGATTATAGCCGCAAACAGTAATGATTGAATGCTGATCTCTTGAGTTTGTATTCCACTGAGTGTCTTGTTTGTTCAGAGGAGGGTATGTAAGGAACAATGTTGTTTGTTTTGGGTGAAATGTTCACAGAACTAAATCCAGAATCAAAATGGTATTCCAGAAGCTTTCCTTCAAAAAAATTACTTTTCCAATCTTCAGACCAACAGGTTTGCATTACCTCTCACATATAAAGTATATAATTGTAGCCTATGTGCACTATGTGCACTGTGACTTACAGACATTCATAAATTTCACGTTGTCCTCACGCTACAGGTTCAGCCCTCATCTGGAATTCTGAAATACTCAAAATCCAAAATTGTTCACATTAATGGATGAGCTAACGTCTCCTTTGCTTTCTAGTGGTTCAATATACGCACACTTTGTTTTAGATATTATTACAAATATTGTGCATAAAATGAGCTTCAGACTATGTGTACAAAGTGTATCTGAAACATGACAGAAATCTCATGTTAAAACTATTTTTTAGTTTAGAATCCATCTCCATTATGTGCATATACACAAATACAAGTTTTCCAAAATCCAACAAAATCTGAAATCCAACCCTCTGCTAATTGCAAATATTTTGGAAAAGATATGCTCAACCTATAGTAGCTTTTTTCCTAGAAGAAACGTCCTAAAACTAAGAAATACAGATCTAAAGGTAAGTCTGCTAAGTTGGTCCAAGCCAAACTATATTAGTTTCTCCTACAATCGCCTGGATGGAGAGGCAGGGCAGGCTGATGGGTGCCCGCACTACCTGACATCACTGCTTATGGGGTGGAGCGAAACCTTTTAAAAACAATGTTCTGAACTGGAGAACAGAGACTGAATGGGGAACCTTCACAAAGGCTGGATTTATGCTGCCCTATATCCCAGGATCTGATCCCAGATTATCTGCTTTGAACGGGATTATATGAGTCTACACTGCCAGATAATCTGAGATTAACAGATAATCTGGGATCAGATCCCGGGGTATAGGGCAGTGGTGGCTCTCTGCCCTTTCCTGCCTTAGTGCATACAGAGCCTTCACCCTTACCCTTGTGCACACACTACTGGCAAGATACACATCAGGAGAATCACACCCTTTGCTATTTAGCTGTACCTTAGATTCACCATTCTGGAAGTGGCCAAGACATTGCTTTCTGGTTATGTCATATCCACAGAAGCTATTTTACTGCAGGGATCAGATTAACTGATAGCCATATGACATCATGTGTACCTATACTTCAGCCAAAGAACTAAAGAAGATCCTCCACCTCCACATAAATGAATCTGCAAGGCCATTCAATACTAATCAAGGTGGCCAATTGCAACATTCACATTTGCCTCAAACAGACAAGAGTTCTTTCTCCCACCCTGGACATTATTCCACAGATATATAAACCCCACTTGCCTAGTTTCCAATAGACCTCACAACCTCCGAGGATCCCTGCCATAGATGCGGGTGAAACATCAGGAGAGAATGCTTCTGGAACATGGCCATACAGCCCGGAAAAATCACAGCAACTCAGTGATTCCAGCCATGAAAGCCTTCGACAACATAAATGAAATTATTTGCTTTTGGTCCATGCTCAGATTCTAGGATAGAAGTGGACAGTTGTGGTCTTCCATCGGACTGCATTTCCCATCAGTCCAGGTTAGAATAGCCACAAAGTAGCAGTCCAAGAACATTTGAAAGCCTGCATTCTGCCACCCCCATTCTGTTTGGTTTTGAACTGAGAAATTTGGGTTCAGTTCAACACTCAGCTATGACGTCTTCAGCCAGCCAGCCAGCCAGCCGGCTCCTAACTCCCAGATTAACCCAGTTGAGGGAGGATTATGACTGTCAATGAGGCAAGTTTGTGTATACCACACAATGGGGTAGTGGTAAATGTTGAAATGCTAGCCCTTACTTGGATATTCCTGATTTAAATCCCCATGAAGAGTCCCGAATGCAGCTGTGTAAATCTAAAACACTTTCTCCCATTAAAGGCATTTGGATTACAGCAGACATTTTACCTACAGTGATAGCCAAACTCTAGTTGTCCAGGTGTTGGGGACTTCAATTCCCAGAAGCCTTAGCTGCTTTGGACAATGGTCAGGAATGTTGGGAGCTGGAGTGCAAAACCCCTAGAAGACCAGACTTTGGGAAACACTGAAAGAACAGTACATAATTGTTGGGGGAAGCAATTATCCTTCCATTCACTGTGGGGATTGCTGAGGGCACAGGAGAGTCCAAGGGGTAGCAGATGATGGCATAGTTTTGGCTTATTTAAAAAACTTCAGGATTTCAATCTTGTGAGCTCTGGCTCCACTGTACCACTGATGCCATGTTAAGCTCTGCAGAGGAAAGACCAGATTAAAAAAAAAAGAACCAGAAACTAATCTGAGTGGCGCATGTGGCCCTCAGCCAATGATACATGTCACAACAAAGTGATGCAACCTTAAATTCATGCATAGTCATTTTCAAACCCAAGGACACAAAAACAGCAGAATGTCACACATGTCAAAAAATGTGCGTCTGCACCATCGATTGCATGTGACATCTCAGTTTGATTTTTTTTCGGGAAGGAGATCCCAAAGCTCAGAGGAAGAGAACATGGACTTATATTTCTGATGGCTTTGTTTTTATATATATATATATATATATATATATATATATATTCAAAAATAACAAGGCTTGGAATATCTCTTCCACTGCTTAGAAAAGCTGGATTTTTATTACAACTCACAGAAACAAAAGGTGATCTACACTGCAGAAATAATAATAATAATAATAATAATAATAATAATAATAATAATAATAATAATAATAACAACAATAATAATAATAGATCTTTTGATGCCATGCCAAAAGATCTCAGCCGGCATTTAGAAACAATAGACATTGACAAAATTATGATCTGTCAACTGCAAAAGGCCACCCTACTGGGATCTGCACGCATCATCTGAAAATACATCACACAGTCCTAGACACTTGGGAAGTGTTCGACTTGTGATTTTGTGATACGAAATCCAGCATGTCTATCTTGTTTGCTGTGTCATACAATAAAATAATAATAGTCTTATTTTTATACCGCACCTCAATCTCCTTGAAGGGACTCGGAGTGGCTCACACGGGGCCAAGCCCAGGTGGTTACAAGCATTGTAATAAAACACATCAGTATAAAAACAGATCAATAAAACATAACAAAATCACATTAAAAATAAAACATGGTTTGATAAAAGACCTGAGGAAGCTCATAAAGATGAACTGGGCCAGAGAAAGTGCATACAGTGAGGAATGTAAACTAGAGAAAGAAGTAAGTAACCCGAGACTATTATCATTGGTAAGGGACTTGGGATGAGGCAAACATAGGAACTATTTCCAACTGAAGGAGTAGAATAAAGTGAAACAGATACGTTGTTGATCATCAGGACAAACTTTAACATGAAGGCGAGGATCATTCACCAAAGGCCTGTTGGAAGAGCTAAGTTTTTAGGCTCTTCCAAAAAATTAGAAGGGTAGGGGCTTGCCTGATCTCCCTAGGGTGAGAGTTCTAGAGCTGGGGGGCCACCATGGAGAAAGCCCTCTCCCTCGTCCCCACCATCCGCGATTGTGAAGGTGGTGGGAGCGAGAGGAGGGCCTCCTCTGACGATTGAAGAGGCTGTGCAGATTCGTAGGGGGAAATGCGGTCACGAAAGTAGGTGGGTCCCGAACAGTTTAGGGCTTTGTAGGTAACAACCTGCACCTTGAATTGGCCTTGGAAGATAAACGGCAGCCAATGGAGCTCCTTAAACAGAGGGGTAGACCACTCCCTATAATTCGCTCCAGTTAATAATCTGGCTGCTGAACGTTGGACCAGTTGTAGTTTCCGGGCCGTCTTCAAGGGCAGACCGACGTAGAGAGCATTGCAATAGTCCAATCTAGAGGTAACCAAGACATGGACCACCATGGCCAGATCCGACTTCACAAGGTACAGTCACAGCTGGCGCACGAGTTTTAGTTGTGCAAAGGCCCTCCTGGCCACTGCTGACACCTGAGCATCAAGCATCAGTGCTGAGTCCAGGAGGACCCCCAAGCTGTGGACCTGTGTCTTCAGGGAGAGTGCGACCCCGTCAAGCACAGGTTGCCACCCAATACCCCGATCGGACATACGACTGACCTGGAGGACCTCTGTCTTGTTCGGATTGAGCTTCAGCTTGTTCACCCTCATCCAGGCCAACACAGCGGCCAGACACTGGTCCAGTATCTGAGGGGCTTCCTTGGATTTAGATGGAAAGGAGTAGTAGAGTTGGGTGTCATCTGCGTAGAGATGGCACCAAACTCCAAAACTCCGGATGACCCCCAGCAGTTTCATATAGATGTTAAAGGGCATGGGGGACAGAATAGAGCCTTGCGGGACCCCACAGGTCAAAGGCCAGGAGTCCGAGCAGGTGTCCCCCAGCTTCACCATCTGGGTGTGGCCCTCTAGGAAGGAGTAGAGCCACTGCAAAGCAATGCCCCCAATCCCCATTCCCTAGAGCTGCCCCAGAAGAATACCACGGTCAATGGTATCGAAAGCCACTGAGATGTCCAAGAGAACCAGCAGGGTCACACTCCCCCTGTCCAGTTCCCTGCGGAGGTCATCCACCAAGGCGACCACAGCCATCTCAGTGCTGTACCCAGGTCTGAAGCCAGACTGCAATTGGTCCAGAAAATCGGTGTCATCCAAGAATCTCTGGAGCTGAGAGGCAACCACCCGCTCCAAAACCTTGCCCAGGAAAGGTAGGTTCGAGATTGGTCTGAAGTTACTTAAAACGGTAGAGTCAAGGGAGGCCTTCTTCAGTATTGGCCTCAATATAGCTTGTTTAAGGCACGATGGAAATTTGCTCTGCTCCAATGAGGCATTAATTATCCTCACAAACCATGCATTTTGACATCACTTTAACTACCACGGCTCTATGCTAGGAAAGCATGCGAGTTGTAATTTTGCAACGTCTTTTGCCTTCTCTGCCAAAAAGCACTTGTGTCTCACCAAACTACAACTCCCAAGACACTCCAACTGCATTAATACAACAGTGTAGATACACCCTCACACCCACCCACACTCGTGGACAATGCTAGCTGGGAGATTCAGGGAGCTAGAATTGCTACTGCTCCAACTTTTAAAAGATAATGAGATGTTGCAACTCACTGGAAAAGACAATAATGCTTGATAAAGTGAAAGACAAGATAAAAGAAGATGGGTTGGGTTGATTCAATCAAGGAAGCCACAGCTGCCTTGAATTTGTAAAAGCTGAGCAGGCCAGATGATAATTGGGACTTTGGGGGTCTCTCATTCATAGGGTCACCATAGGTTGAACTGAACTTGACAGCAAGTAAACAACAACCACAATTTTCTCCCATGGGGAGAAAAGCTGGGTATAAATAAAGATACTAGTACGACTACTACTACTACTACTAATAATAATAATAATAATCTTCTAACTGAGTTGCTGTGATTTTTCCGGGCTGTATGGCCATGTTCCAGAAGCATTCTCTCCTGACAGTTGGCTCACATCTATGGCAGGCATCCTCAGAGGTTGAAGGGTCTGTTGGAAACTGAGTAAGTGGAGCTTATATATCTGTGGAATGTCCAGGGTGGGAGAAAGAACTCTTGTCTGTTTGGGGCAAGTACGGATGTTGCAAGTGGCCACCTGGATTAGGACAGCAACCCAGTGATTTCAGCCATAATCCCTTCAACAACACAATCTTCGAACTGTTGTACAGCTCTCATCAGGGTGGATTTTTCCTTGCCTCGTGGGCCATCTAGTCCAACCTTCTGCCAAGAAGCAGGAAAATCACATTCAAAACACTCCCAACCAGCCTCTGTTTCAAAGCTTCCAAAGAAGAGGCCTCCACCACACTCTGGAGCAGAGAGTTCCACTGCTGAACAGCTCTCACAATAATTATTATTAAATTATGAATTAATTAATTTGCATCACATCTTTCTCCGAGCAATGGGACTCAAGGTGGTGAACAATATATTAAGAACAATACCAGTTAAAAACAATACCAAAAAAATCAGAATAAAAATGTAAATCCTCAATCGAAGAATTTGTCAGTTAAAATATGACATGTTGAAAATATTGATAATGACATAAAAGCCCTTTAAAAATATTGCCAGATTAACCTGAGCATCTTGAATTATAAGAATCAGGTTCGGAACCGGCCACACTTTCAATCTAGGTACAATTATTCTAATTCAAAGCTTATTGTAAAACCCATGGTCCTTGCAGAATGCTTTCAACATAAACAAATACCAAATGCCTGTTGTCAAATGCTTCCAATTACTCAGCTTGTTTAACAAGGGCCCACAGCTGCAGACAAGGAGTAATTTCAGTAAACATGAACCCCATGCGCCTAGATTCCTTTCTGGTAGGAGACGGGAATGTAAAAATAATTTGCTGGAAATAAACCAAAGATAACTCACAGACAAGCGCACTGGGTCACTTCTCAAACATTAAGCAAAACAGGATATCTGCCCAAGTGACTTCATAGTTATAGACCGTTGACTCAAAAGCCAGAAACAAGATGCCCTCTTTGCCTCCCAGAACTCAGTTTTGGTTCAATGACAGCTTGAGGTCTGGACAAATGTTAGCAATTTGGAAAAAGGGAAGGCAATCATCCTCTTTAGATCCCTGCTGGGTGCCATGCCTTGAGATGACTGCCTCGTTCCCTGCTCCAGTTGCTTATTTATCACTTCCATCAACTGGCCAGCCAAATGGTTTGGCACAGGGGTGAGCAACATGTGGCTCACAGCTATATTTTTGGCCCCTTTGCATCTCCCACCTGCCCTCTCCATCCTTGTCACCATTGCTGAATTTGTTTACACAACAGGTTTAACATCTGAGAACAGGAGTTGGTGAGGAAGGTTCTAGGTCCTAGTTTAAACCAAGACATGCTTTTCCCAGAAGTGTGATCCGACTGGTCATCAATACCTATGTCTCATCTTCAAGGGGAAAACCGAACCTTAAACTGAGCCATAGCAGGATGCTATCATGACATGAGCTTCTAAATTGGGTTTTTATATAGCAATCAACTTGCATTTTTCATTTTGGGGGGGGGGGGAGAAATGCTCATGTTAGATCCTTGCGTATTTTCTTCTTACCACAGAAAACTTGTTAAGGAGGCAAAGACACATCAGCTATACAGTCAGCACTCCATATCCACCAGGGTTACAGCTTGAAAATCCCCACAAAAGTGTGGAAAATATGAAAAAATCGCTTTTTTTGCTTTGGAAAACCCCTCTCTAGGGGTGCATGAATGTAGTTTGACCCCATTTGAACTGTCATGACTCAGTGCTATGGATTCTTGGGAGCTGTAGTTTTAGTGAGGCACCAGAACTCTTTGGCAGAGAAGGCTAAAGATCATGTGAAACTAAAGCCCCTATGATTCCATAGCCTTGAGCCATGACAATTAAAGTGGAGTCAAACTGTATTAATTCCACAGTGTTGTTGCCCCCTAGGACTCTCTCGGTGTCCTTCCAGACAGGCCCTAGAGTTTCTGATTTCAGGTTTTTTGTTTATCCCGGATTTATCTGGTAGTGCAGACTCATATAATCCAGTTTAAAGCAGAAAACCTGGGATCAGATCCTGTGATATAGGGCCTGTCTGGAAGGGCCTTCAGTCCCCTGTAGCTAACCTATGGTCAACTTTTGCTGGAGGCTGATGGAAGAATTGCCCTGGAGGGCTTGCAAAAGCCTAGAGAAATGGTATCCATAGAAATCTCTAATCCTCCAGTGAATTTTTTTTTGGTTTACTTCCAGCAGAAGTTGATCATAAGAGTTGTGTTGGAGAACCTAGAAATTTCTAGGGAGAACATCAATCAAATTTGTGAGCAATCAAATCCACGAACATGAAATCCATAAATGTGAAGAGCCAATAGTTGCCTTTAATTGATGGGGCTAGGAGCTGTCCATTAAGAAGGGCCCAAAAGCAGAAATTATTTGACTGAATCAACTTTGTTCTGATAAGTGGCATCTGAGTTCTTCTTTAAGCCAAGGTGAGCAGAGCGAAGTGCCACCATTTGCAGTTCATTCTGTTTGTGCTCTTTAAAAATGTGCATTTTTCCCATGAAAGAAGGTTGCTTAAACACCGCCATTTGTATTTTGCAGTAAAATTACTTCCCTGGAACCTAATTACAACACTATGCTTTTGATCTAGGGCCCATTCATACCATATAGTTATTGTGCCATAATATACTTATATTTAATAATACATTTAATAATAATAATAATAATAATAATAATAATAATAATAATAATAATAATAATACAAATATGAGAAGACAGCTTTTCTCTCAGATTTTAGATTCAAAGTGACTCATACTGAAAAGGCAATTAAAAGCACACAAAAGCTAATGATAAAATTGGCAGTAGATTTATGAAAGTATTTTTTTAGAATCATGTCAGAAGCGACTTGAGAACATACGGCAAGTTGCTTATGGTGTAAGAGAATTGGCTGTCTACAGAGATTTTGCCCCGGGGATGCCCAGATGTGTTAGCTGGAAGGCTTCTCTCATGCCCCGCAAACTAGAGCTGACAGATGGGAGTTCACCCCATCTTGCAGATTTGAACCGGCAGCCTTCAGGTCAGCAACCCAACCTTCAAGTCAGCAGTTCAGCCGGCACAAGAATTCAACCCATTGCACCACCGTGGCTTCTGGCATGAAAGTATTTCAACACATCAATTAAAATACAATTCAGATATAGATGTAGATATAGATATATATAAACATTTTGAAACCAATAAATAAATAAATATTTAAAACCAATTAAGATAAATAAACTTTTAAAAACTTTAAATTAGAATCTTTAATTACCATGGCAATATCCTGTGGGATTTTTAGTTTGGTAAAACCTAGATCTCTGGCCAAGAATCCTTGGAGTTCCCATCCAAGGATTCCACAATCCAAGGATGTTGCCATGGCAAATAAAGTGGAGTCATTGCACTATAATTATATGAGTGTGTAAGGGCTTTCTCAGGGCCTTAACTATTTCCTAGCAGCTCTTTACCCACAGGGTTGTGACGTCAAAGAAAAGGTGAAGGTTTTCTAATTTTACCCCATACATTCATTTTTAATTATAGAGAAAGTGACAAGTACCCATTATATGATAATTCACTATCTTTAAAGTACTCTGACGTAATGGGTACGGCAAGCTGGCCACTCAAATGAAACAAGCCTGGACTTGTCTTGATACCAATAGCTAGGTTGTTAGTTTATTTCACCAAACTACTTCTATACATAACCTCAGACGGCACTGATTTCTTAGGGCCCTTCCACACAGCCATATAACCCAGAATATCAAGGCAGAAAATTCCACAATATCTGCTTTGAACTGGGATATCTGAGTCTGCATTGCCATATAATCCAGTTCAAAGCAGAAAATGTGGGATTTTATTCATCTGTGTGGAAGGGGCCTCAGATAATATTTAATACAGCAGGCCCAGTGAATATTCAAATGCAATAGATGCTCCTATCCCATCATATACACAGGTGTAGTAAAATGGTGTCCTTTATTTAAAATGGTAACATAGTGGTTTGCTTTTTTAATTAATTTTTTTCCAAGACATAGATGGCTAGATCCATGGATACAGACTCCATGGATAAGGTCAACTGCAAAGTTATATATTTCAGTATAAGCATCTATGTGAACACACACAGTGTGCTAAAACTAAATGTTAAACATATGTCTCAACATTTGGTGTATTTAAAAAATACATTCTTAGACATTCTTAGTTATGCTTTTACTGGGACAATGAAGAAAACATAAAATTCATCATGCAAGCTTTCAAAGCTTCACTGGCTTCTTCATCTGGCCAAAGTGTAAAAAAATCGTTCAAGAGCAGAAAAGTGACAACGTTAAAGTCACAGGTTTGCATTTTGGGCACATGCACACTGTCGAATTAATATTATTCAACACTGGGGACTTCTGGTGTGGGAATATGGCGATGAGACGGATCCTCTGAAGCTCTGCTAGAGGATCAGCCTTCCCGTTGGTTGGGTAGAGCGGACGCTCCTTCTCCCCTGGCGGACTGAAGCGGGGAGACTGCGCAACCCACGGGGGAACCCGACGGCCCATAAAGGAGCCCCTCCATCAAGGGGGAGATCCTAAAAGGGTCCGGGACAACCCCCATAGGGTACGGCGAACCTCGGGAGGAGGCGAACCGACTGCCGGACAGGTGGACGGAACACTCATCGCCACCACATCACCACAAGAAGAGAAATTAAAAAAAGAAAAGAGGTATAAAAGGAAGAAAGAAAGAAGGTCGCTTCGGTAGGAGGGTAAGAGTACTTCATTCATACTACTATCAATTGAACTAATTGAATGATATAAGTATTCAGACGGAGAGAGACAACAAGGGACCTAATGACCTGGAAAAATAAAATAAAAGGAATAAAACACTTGTTGGCCAAAGAACCTAGGCGCAAGAGAACCGATGTAACATATAATTAGAGCAAAATTTGTTTTAATAGATTTGTACTAAAGTTACATCGGACATAAGAACTATAACCTAGAAGACTCTTAAGACTGAAGATGGCGACTATAAAGGACTGACCTTGGGAACGCTGGCGATATCAAGATAGTGGAGAATCGGCAGGATCGGACAAAGGAAGAGGCGTGGACGAGCTCCAGAGGAGGAGAGACCTCGGAGGGGGAGAGGAGGAACTCTCGTGAGAGAGGGCGCTGACGCGCTAACACGCAGACAAGGGAAAAAAAAAACCAAACAGAGAGGAGAAGAGGAAGGAGGGGAAAGAAACGCGAGAGGACACAGGAAGAAAAAAAGAAGGAAGACAACACGCGAGAAGAGAAGGGAAGCCGGAAAACATCTCCATATAGGTGAGCTCCGGAAATTGGAGGGGGAAAAAAAAAGAGAAAAAGTAAAGACAAAAGAAGGAAGAAGTGAAACTGTAATAGTATATAAAAACTGTAAATAGTTCATTTATTCTGCAAACCTGGAACAGAGTGTCCTTTAGCTCTGCTGCTATAATTCGAGTAGATTGCAGCATATTATAATCTCTTCAATTGTTCACCAGCATTTATTGCTTAAGAGAGGGCAATTGTGACTAGGACATGAGAAAATTGTAAATAGTTCATAAAGCAGAATCTGTGAGACTTCATACAGAGGCATATTATACTATATAGATATACGGGGGGGGGGGGGGAGAAAAAAATCCCATAAGGGACCAGTATCCGGGGAGATATCACAACGTTATAATATACCAAATAATAAATATTAGTCACCTTACACCCTTACGCCCTAGATATGCGCAGACCTTAGTGGAACTAAAATAATTCTAAGAGTATACATTGTGGATATTATAAGGAAAATGGCTTATAAATTAAGAAGCGAGAAGGAAGTAAAGGACCTGAGGATCACGCAGAAAAGAGCATCATTCTCGGAAGAATCGCAAGTTAAAGAGATGACTGAGATGATTCTCAAAGAACTTCATAGGATGCAAGAGAAGCAAGATGCATACCAAAAACTGGCTCAAGAGCAAATGTTAGACTTTAAGAAAGAAATCAAAAATGAATTGAAAGGAATGAAACAAGAAATAGGAAGTATAAGTCAAGAACTAAAAGAATTAAAAAGCTATAAAGCAGAACTCAGAAAATCACACGAAAAACTGCAAAGAGAGGTACAAATATTAGAAGGAAAAACTAATAAAATCGAAACAAAACAAGAACTGATGGAAATGAAAGAAATGGAATATCAACTGAGACTACGAAACATCTACGAAGAACCAAGAGAAAATATAAGAAGTGTGGTGGTAGAGATTGTGGCCAACGTTACCCAATGCCCAATAGAGGAGATAGAAAGCAGAATAGACAGAGTTTACAGAATCAACACAAACTACGCAAAAAGAAACAAGACACCACGAGATGTAATAGTGAATTTCACAAAGAAAATCTATAGAAATGAAATATTGAAACTGAATAATGAAAATTATGTCAAATTTAAAGAGAAAAAGGTAGTAATACTGAGAGAATTCCCCCTGGACACCATAAACAGAAGAAGAAAATACTTCTTCCTAGTAGAGGAATTGAAAAGACATAATATTAGATTTCGGTGGGAAAAAACAGAGGGTTTGATGACTACATACAAAGGAGAGAAATATTGGATTACAACAGAGGAGAAGGCACAACATTTTTACAAACGGATTAAAAAGGAGATGGAGGAAGAGGAGGAGACAGATCAGGATGACAGAATGATGAGAGGAAAACCCGGGCGGAAAAATTACAACAAAAAAAGACAGGAAATAGACGGAAAAAAAACAACTAAGAAGCGAACAGCCAACAGGAGAAGATAAATCAGAAGAAGAGGGAGAGGTAGAAGAAGTTACTGACGAGAACTCAATCAACCCCTCAGAGGAGGAAGGGAAGGATCTAAATGAAAAAGAAGAAGAATGAGTATGAGTAGAAAGTTAAAATTGTATAGCAACAATGTAAACGGACTGAATGCACCCTAGAAGCGGAATAAAACATTTAGTAGGCTCAATAAATTGGATTGTGATATAATCTCTTTACAAGAAGTACATATAAAACAATCCCATGCCAAATTTTTATTACAACAAAAATTAGGACAAGAATTCTACTCCCTGGATGTGCAGAAAAAAAGAGGGGTGGTCACATACATTAAATCTAAAATTCCCGCTGAATTAAGTTTTAAGGATAACGAGGGTAGAATATTAGGGGTCGCAATAAAGTTAGAATATTTAAAAATATTAGTGTGTAATATTTACGCACCAAATGAGTCAAAAACAACATTTGTGAAAAAACTTAAAGAATTATTAACAGATAAGGAATTCGATGGGATAATACTAATGGGAGACTTCAATGGAGTCCTAAATAATGAAATAGACAAAAACCCAGGAACAGACAAGGAAAAAAGGAAAAATAAGGGAACATTATCTAAAGAATTTAAGAAATTTAAGGAGGAATATAATCTGGTAGATATATGGAGGTTACAACACGAAATGCGGTCATTGCTAATAGTCAACACGGATTTACCAAAAACAAGTCATGCCAGACTAATCTGATCTCTTTTTTCGATAGAGTTACGAGTTGGGTCGATACAGGGAATGCCGTGGATGTAGCATATCTAGATTTCAGTAAGGCCTTCGACAAAGTCCCCCACGACCTTCTGGCAAACAAACTAGTAAAATGTGGGCTAGACAAAACTACGGTTAGGTGGATCTGTAAGTGGCTAAGCGAACGAACCCAAAGGGTGCTCACCAATGCGTCGTCTTCATCATGGAAAGAAGTGACAAGTGGAGTGCCGCAGGGCTCCGTCCTGGGCCCGGTTCTGTTCAACATCTTTATTAACGACTTAGACGAAGGGTTAGAAGGCACGATCATCAAGTTTGCAGATGACACCAAACTCGGAGGGATAGCTAACACTCCAGAAGACAGGAGCAGAATTCAAAACGATCTTGACAGACTAGAGAGATGGGCCGAAACTAACAAAATGAAGTTCAACAGGGACAAATGCAAGATACTTCACTTCGGCAGAAAAAATGGAAATCAAAGATACAGAATGGGGGACGCCTGGCTTGACAGCAGTGTGTGCGAAAAAGATCTTGGAGTCCTCGTGGACAACAAGTTAAACATGAGCCTACAATGTGATGCGGCAGCTAAAAAAGCCAATGGGATTTTGGCCTGCATCAATAGGGGAATAACGTCTAGATCCAGGGAAGTCATGCTCCCCCTCTATTCTGCCTTGGTCAGA